>NC_142953.1:2351458-2363958 GCF_046866305.1 Octopus bimaculoides | reverse complement strand
TATTATCCTTTGATTTGGTCGTAATGCTTCTGTGGAGTGAGGTTTCAGGATGGTAATTTACAGTCAGACATAAAGTTTAAGAACTTTTCCGACGAGGAAAAGGAGAGGAAGAATAAAAATTACGAGGTAGTTATTAGCAACAGAAGCAATATTGATGTTAAAAGATAATATTTATTCCCATTTAAAAGTGGATGTTGTGTTAGAACACGGAATATTGCGACGTGAAGACGGAGGAAATGCCGTAGTTGAAGACACTTGCCCAAGGTGCCACGCAGTAGGACTGAACCCGGAACCATGTGGTTAGTAAGCGAGCTACTTACCACACAACCACTCCTTTAAACCTCGAATGTTTTGCTGCAAATCAGCCTCGTTTCTGCATTTCTTTTTTTGCTTTATATTTAAAAAAAAAAGGTTTGTTTTCTTTTTCTTTTCTTTATTCCGTAGGCCGTTGTTCGGTGAACTTGTCGCTATGAAGAAAACAAAATTTAAAATATTCAAAAAAGATGAGGGTCTTTTTCGCGAAAAACAATTGAATGAAAAGAAAAATGGCACGCGCCTCGTAAAAAAGACGGGATCAAATAGCAAATATCCATGAAAATATTCATCCAGTTTCCGTAGAAGGCGTTAAACATTCAAACAACATCGAGTAAAACCAAGAAAAATACAAAACGCGTGATCTCGAGAAGATCTAGGTACGACCACCTCCACTTTATATCATACATCATAGAGAGTGTGATAGCAAATTTCGGTTCGGTGGAGTTCTGATCAACTTGAGCCAATCAGAATCCGTTCACTGGCCGCAGTTACTCTCTTTTTGTCTTTTCCTTCATGTCGCGGTGTTTGATTCCATCTGCCTCAAGCATTCTCAGGTATTGGTAGCTGGATCGAGGTTGAACTGCTTTCATCACTTCGCCACTTGGCAGCCATACGCCTTCTATCTCGGCAAGCTTTCCTCGTCTCATCACCATCGTAGCACATTTTGAGTGTCCAAACTCCATCTTTATATCACTGGACTAGGCTGCCCAAATCTACCTCAGCTTTTGTGAATAACTTCAGGTCGTCCATGAATAGCAAATGGTTTAGTTTTCTTTTACCTCTTCCCAGATCATACCCTAACTTTGATTTCTGTGGTATTTCACTATTTCACTATTATTATTATTATTATTATTATTATTATTATTATTATTATTATTATTATTATTATTATTATTATTATTATTATTATTATTATCATCATTATTATTATTATTATTATTATTATTATTATTATTATTATTATCATCATTATTATTATTATTATTATTATTATTATTATTATTATTATTATTATTATTATTATTATTATTATTATTTAATTTGTTTTCCAACTGTTTCATACTGCAGCTCTCCTTTCCTAATGTAAAGTTTCTTAAAGGGCTCTACGGTGTATCAAAATAGCGAAGCACCGTTTTACTATCATACCTGGTAAATTCTGTTTCATTACATTTATCTTATTTATTTATTTATCTATTCACTTATTTAGTTCATTTCTGTATTTATTCTAATTTTATTCATTCACTCGTTCGATTTTTTCAATCATCTGATGAAGAAATACGCCGTTTCGTTTTGTTTTTTTTTTTGTTTATATTTAAATGTGTTTAATTTTTTTTTGGTTTTGCGTATTTTTGAATAAAAAGAAAAGTTATCTTCATTTTTTTATTTGTTGTCTCTTCTCCGATAACCACATTGATCTGCTTTCAGCCAGAGGGCCATTTTAGAAATGGTTAAAGCTCACTATACATACACACACAGGCACACACACATGCATACATACATGCACACACACATGCATACATACATACATACATACATACATACATACATACGTACATACGTACGTACATACATGCATAGACGGGTAGATACACACATACACACGCGCACACACTCACACACGCACACACACGCACATATATGTGCACACACACACACACACTCATATATACACAATACATACATATACAGACACAAATGTATATAATATATCTATGTCCGTGTTTGCGCCTAGGTGTGTGCGTGTGTGTGTGCGTGTGTGCGTACGTGTGTCTGTCAGCATGACCGCAGCCACTTGGCTGAAACACATAAATAAATAAATAAATAAATATGTTTGTGTATCTGTCTATACGAACAAATTTTTTTCTTTATATAAATATAGTTGTGCGTATGTATATAAGAGTGTGTGTGTGTGTGTGTGTAAATATGTATATGTATGTATATATATATATATATATATATATATATATATATATACAAATATATAGACACATTCATATATATATATATATATATATATATATATATATACGCACACACATATTCATTTATAGACATGTAAAACGTGTAAGCAAGCAAAAATATTAAATTCAATGAAAAAATATTCTAAAACAACAGTAACAACTACAAGAAACAAAAAAAAAACATGAAAATAAATAAAAATGAAAAATACACAATTTTTTTTTTTTTTTTAAGTAAAAAAAAAATTTTTTCGAAAGGCAGAATGTTAAAGCAAAATCTATATAATCAATAAATTGATCTCAGAATCTTCCCTGTGGAAATAATAATAACAATCATAATAATAATAATAATAATAATAATAATAATAATAATAATAATAATAATAATAATAATAATAATAAACAAAAAAAAAACAAGTTTTATTGTTCTGTGTGAATGGTTAAAATTTGCTGTCGATGATTTCGTTGTAACGAGAGGAATTTTACGAGGACCTCTGTGTTGGAAGGGACTAATTAAGGACAGACCGGATTGTAGTGATGTAATGAGATAGACACACACACACACACACACACTGACATACGTTTATGTTCATTCAGTCACACACACACACACATAGGCTCAAACACACAAACACACACGCACATATACATATATGTGTATGTATATATATATGTATATAAATATATATATATATATATATATATATATATATATATATATATATATATATATATATATATATATATATATATATATACACACATATGTGTGTGCGTGTGATGAGATGGATATATGTCTAAGCATTTATGAAGACAAACTCACCTGTATATATATATATGTATATATATATATATATATATATATATATATATATATATATATATATATATATATATATATATGCATATACATGTGTGTGTGTGTGTATGTATGTGTGTGTGTGTATTTATATACATTTAATACGCATATTTGTTTTTGCACAGCGAGTGGAAGATAATAGTGTATATTTTCAAATACATACATAATACATACATACACAGAGACACACATATGTTCGGTGAGAGTGAGACGATGGTGCATAATATTTGTATGGAGACGTACATACCTCTGTCCCATGTGAAACGGCTAATTAAAGAGATGCATGAAATTTGAAGAAGATTTAAGAAGTAAAAAAAAAAGCGATATAAATAAAACAGCTACAAACTTAAAACTATTCACAAAGCACATGGAGAGAACAACACATATATATATACAATATGCATACACACACACAGACACACACAGATATATATATGTATGTATGTATGAAAGAGAGCGACAGATGGAGAAAAAGATGATTATAAATGACACTTGCACACACACACAGACGTTGCGCAAGTTCAATGTTGTTTTTCATACATAGAGACATATTGTGTAAGCGTAACTCTCCGTATCTCGTGTGTATAGATACATAAGCTCCTGCTACATCTGTAGAGAGTCTAATAAAGGCTAATCACGTTAATAGATACACGCACACACACACACACACACACACACACACACACACACACACACACACACACACACACACACACACACAGCTTCAATGCGACAGTGACTGTTGAACAGAAAAATGTCAGAATGTCGCAGAGAGAAAACAAATTAAACAAAATCCGCGTGTCCCAAATGTAATGCAGCAAATAAACTTGTTTTGCATTGCAAAAACTGAAAGACTACAGGGATTCGCCATTCGCTATTTCTCCTGCAATAATGGCACTCCGTCGGTTGCAACGATGAGTGTGCCAGTTGATCCGATCAACGGAACAACTTGCTCGTAAAATTAACGTGCAAGTGGCTGCGTACTCCACAGACATGCATGCGAATCTCGGGGAGATTCAGCATGACACAGAATGTGACAGGGCTGGGCCCGCTTGAATTACAGGTACAACACATTTTTGCCAGCTGAGCCGAGTGGAGCAATGGGAAATAAAGTGACTTGCTCAAGGACAAAACGCGGCTCCGGGAATCGAATTCAAGACGTTATGTTCGAGAGCCGAATAGCCTAACCCCTAAGCCACGCAATGAGTGGTGATGGTTGTGGTGGTGGTGGTGGTAGTGGTGGTGGTGGTATTGATGGTGGTGGTGATGGCGGTGATAACTGTTGTTTGGCCCATAGCCAGCCTCATCGGGCAGACCTGCGATCAAAGATGTTCCAGATTATATTGCGTGTGTGTGAATGCGCGTATGTGTGTGTGATTTGGTCAATGATGGAGGTGCAAATTTTTTTTTTTTTTTCCGTGAAATGTGCTGTTCTGATTTTTGGATTGAAATGGCTCGGTCATATCCTGATCTCTCAAAGGTGGTTCTTACAGTCATATCCTGATGTCTCAAAGATGGCTCCTATGAATTTGAGACCGCGTTTCCCACTCTCCTTGACATGAAAGCAAAGTAGCGAAATCGTAAGGATGAAAGACAAAGTCGACCTCGGTGGAATTTGAACTCAGAACGTAAAGACAGATGAAATACCGCTAAGCGTGTTAACGATTCTGCCAGCTCACCGATGCACAAGGCCTGAAATTTGGGAGAGAGAGAGAGGAATAGTCGATTACAGCCATCCTCAGTGTTCGACTGGTATCTATTTTATATCGACCCCGAAAGAATGATAAGCAAAGTTTGGCCTCGGTGAAACTTGAACACAGAACGTAAAGACGGACGAAATGCTGCCGAGCACTTTATCCGGCGTGCTAACGATTCCGCCCGCTCTGTTCCTCCTGGGGAAATTAATATTGAAATACCGTACACTGCCTTGTTTTGAAACGATTTCAAGTGATTATAAATCAGTTTTGCATCGTTGAAATTAATTCTTCATTTAAACTTCAGCCTAAAACGGCCATCTTGAAAAACACATCAATTAATTGGTTGGGTTATTTAGGCGTTCCTTTTAATTAGCCAACGAACATCTTAAAACGATGGCAATAATTGGTGTTGCTCTAAATGATCATAGTGTTGTTGTTGCTGCTCCTGCTGTTGTTGTTGTTGTTGTTGTTGTTGTTGTTGTTGTTGTTGTTGTTGTTGTTGTTGTTGTTGTTGTTGTTGTTGGCGGCAGTGGTGGTGGGGTTCTCTTGTCGACAAAGATGTTTCATGTTTTTTAAGATGTTGAATTGTTAAAAAAACATTTTTCTGGCGATGACGACGACGATGGTGATGGAGGAAGAGGAGGAGGAAAAATAACAGCAACCTAAGCATGAATAAGAAGACAGAAAGAAAGGTGAAAAAGAAGGAGAAGAAGAAGAAGAAGAAGAAGAAGAAGAAGAAGAAGAAGAAGAAGAAGAAGAAGAAGAAGAAGAAGAAGAAGAAGAAGAAGAAGAAGATGGTGATGATGATGATGATGATGATGATGGTGGTGGTGGTGAAGGAGATCAAGAAGAAGAAGAATGACAACATCAATAATAACAACAACAACAAATGGGTGTAACAGAAGGTAAATGGATCTGTAACGAATTCAGTCAGTCATCAACCGATCCCGTGTTCAAATCTCTCTCTCTCTCTCTCTTTCTCTAAAAATCAATTAAAAAAAAAAACCCACATTAAATTCTTCGTGAAGGTTTTCATGGAACTCTCCCGTATAAATTTAAGGATTATGATTGGTTCAGGTGTTTCGGCGATCTCTCACTCGCATCATCATCATCATCATCATCATCATCATCACCATCATCATCAATTAAAAAATAGAAAAGACAGACAGACAGACAGACATACGAAAATATCCTGTTACTGATGTTGAAATTCCGGTGAAGGAGCCTTGAATCTAGGTTAGAAACCGGTTCTTTCTTTATTGGCAAGAAATTTTAAAATAAAACTGAACACCTTACATACATAAAAAACAAAAAAAAACTGATTCATCCAAGGGGAATAACATGGGATGGAGTTACGTCCCTTTAGCTTTACCTGCTTAAATATAATAATGTTGTCACAACTATAATTCTGATGTTTCGCAATGAGACAAAACCATTCATTTATATACAAACGTAAAAGAACGTCCAATGCAAGGAAATTTTAATGCCGAACAATCTCGGAAGAATTAGTTAATCCCATCCGGATTTGAAGAAACGAAATAAGATAATTTTTTTTTAATGAGTAAGTAAATTACTAGTTGAATACGTGTACTACCACGACCACCATCAGCAGGCGGATAGTAACACAAACAAGTACAACAATAAGATCTACAGAGAACGAGACAGACAAAACGAGTTCAATGAACCAATGGCGCCGGTTGTTGACCATCCACTGCGTCTGGTGAGTTAGCAAGAAAATGTTAGCGACACTTAAGATGAAGTTGTGTGGTAGTCGCCTGATTCTGCCGACAGCTGGCTCTTGACAATCCTGGATTGTGTCGTTAGGTTCAACAGTAACCAGGAGTCATTCGGTACACTTATGTTTTAGGTACATACTTACAGACATACATACATACATACATACATACATACATACATACATACAAAAATACCCTGTTGTTGATGTTGAAATTCCGGTGAAGGAGCCTTGGATCTAGGTTAGAAACCGGCTCTTTCTCTATTGGCAAGATATCTTCAAATAAACTGAATAATGACAAACAAACATAACATACATATATACACACACACATATATATACATGTATACATACATACATACATACACACACACACACACACACACATATATATATATATATATATATATATATAAGCAATGTTAATTCTCTAAATGAAGTATTAACAGTAACTGCACGATAAAGTGTAGTATATTGCCACTTAAGTGTGGCTGACCCCTAGGGGTGGATGTTACTGTTGCTTTTAGCCCCAGGAGGACATCTCCTCCAGCTGGCTTATCGACACACGACTGTGTCCTGTTTGCCAAGGGAGTTATCCCTCTCACCACGACCAGCAGCACGAACGTATCCGGATTTCAGGGTTATTTCCCTTCTTCGGCGTTCGACAGCTGATGACCTTGGTGAGAGAGAAAAACCTGGCAAAATCTTATATCTTCTTTTCCAGTGACATTCTTCACTGATATTGAAAAGGTGAAAACAAGCAATGTTAATTCTCTAAATGAAGTATTAACAGTAACTGCACGATAAAGTGTAGTATATTGCCACTTAAGTGTGGCTGACCCCTAGGGGTGGATGTTACTGTTGCTTTTAGCCCCAGGAGGACATCTCCTCCAGCTGGCTTATCGACACACGACTGTGTCCTGTTTGCCAAGGGAGTTATCCCTCTCACCACGACCAGCAGCACGAACGTATCCGGATTTCAGGGTTATTTCCCTTCTTCGGCGTTCGACAGCTGATGACCTTGGTGAGAGAGAAAAACCTGGCAAAATCTTATATCTTCTTTTCCAGTGACATTCTTCACTGATATTGAAAAGGTGAAAACAAGCAATGTTAATTCTCTAAATGAAGTATTAACAGTAACTGCACGATAAAGTGTAGTATATTGCCACTTAAGTGTGGCTGACCCCTAGGGGTGGATGTTACTGTTGCTTTTAGCCCCAGGAGGACATCTCCTCCAGCTGGCTTATCGACACACGACTGTGTCCTGTTTGCCAAGGGAGTTATCCCTCTCACCACGACCAGCAGCACGAACGTATCCGGATTTCAGGGTTATTTCCCTTCTTCGGCGTTCGACAGCTGATGACCTTGGTGAGAGAGAAAAACCTGGCAAAATCTTATATCTTCTTTTCCAGTGACATTCTTCACTGATATTGAAAAGGTGAAAACAAGCAATGTTAATTCTCTAAATGAAGTATTAACAGTAACTGCACGATAAAGTGTAGTATATTGCCACTTAAGTGTGGCTGACCCCTAGGGGTGGATGTTACTGTTGCTTTTAGCCCCAGGAGGACATCTCCTCCAGCTGGCTTATCGACACACGACTGTGAAAAGGTAACATCCACCCCTAGGGGTCAGCCACACTTAAGTGGCAATATACTACACTTTATCGTGCAGTTACTGTTAATACTTCATTTAGAGAATTAACATTGCTTGTTTTCACCTTTTCAATATCAGTGAAGAATGTCACTGGAAAAGAAGATATAAGATTTTGCCAGGTTTTTCTCTCTCACCAAGGTCATCAGCTGTCGAACGCCGAAGAAGGGAAATAACCCTGAAATCCGGATACGTTCGTGCTGCTGGTCGTGGTGAGAGGGATAACTCCCTTGGCAAACAGGACACAGTCGTGTGTCGATAAGCCAGCTGGAGGAGATGTCCTCCTGGGGCTAAAAGCAACAGTAACATCCACCCCTAGGGGTCAGCCACACTTAAGTGGCAATATACTACACTTTATCGTGCAGTTACTGTTAATACTTCATTTAGAGAATTAACATTGCTTGTTTTCACCTTTTCAATATCAGTGAAGAATGTCACTGGAAAAGAAGATATAAGATTTTGCCAGGTTTTTCTCTCTCACCAAGGTCATCAGCTGTCGAACGCCGAAGAAGGGAAATAACCCTGAAATCCGGATACGTTCGTGCTGCTGGTCGTGGTGAGAGGGATAACTCCCTTGGCAAACAGGACACAGTCGTGTGTCGATAAGCCAGCTGGAGGAGATGTCCTCCTGGGGCTAAAAGCAACAGTAACATCCACCCCTAGGGGTCAGCCACACTTAAGTGGCAATATACTACACTTTATCGTGCAGTTACTGTTAATACTTCATTTAGAGAATTAACATTGCTTGTTTTCACCTTTTCAATATCAGTGAAGAATGTCACTGGAAAAGAAGATATAAGATTTTGCCAGGTTTTTCTCTCTCACCAAGGTCATCAGCTGTCGAACGCCGAAGAAGGGAAATAACCCTGAAATCCGGATACGTTCGTGCTGCTGGTCGTGGTGAGAGGGATAACTCCCTTGGCAAACAGGACACAGTCGTGTGTCGATAAGCCAGCTGGAGGAGATGTCCTCCTGGGGCTAAAAGCAACAGTAACATCCACCCCTAGGGGTCAGCCACACTTAAGTGGCAATATACTACACTTTATCGTGCAGTTACTGTTAATACTTCATTTAGAGAATTAACATTGCTTGTTTTCACCTTTTCAATATCAGTGAAGAATGTCACTGGAAAAGAAGATATAAGATTTTGCCAGGTTTTTCTCTCTCACCAAGGTCATCAGCTGTCGAACGCCGAAGAAGGGAAATAACCCTGAAATCCGGATACGTTCGTGCTGCTGGTCGTGGTGAGAGGGATAACTCCCTTGGCAAACAGGACACAGTCGTGTGTCGATAAGCCAGCTGGAGTAGATGTCCTCCTGGGGCTAAAAGCAACAGTAACATCCACCCCTAGGGGTCAGCCACACTTAAGTGGCAATATACTACACTTTATATATATATATATATATATATATATATATATATATATCAGATGGGCTTCTTTCAGTTTTCGTCTACCAAATCCACTCACAAGGCTTTGGTCGGCCTGAGGCTATAGTAGAAGACACTTGCCCATGGTGCCATGCATTGGGACTGAACCGAGAACCATGTGGCTGGTAAGCAAGCTACTTACCCTTACCACACAGCCACTCCTGCGCCTGTATTACTATATTACACAGACGTTGAATATGGTGAGTGCGTACAATACGCATCGCTTTATGTATGTATGTATGTATGTATGTATGTATGTATGTACGTACGTTCGTATATAAGTATGTATGTATGTACGTACGTTCGTATATATGTATGTACGTATGCTTGTATGTATGTATGTATGTGTGTACCTACGTATGTATGTGTTTGTATATATGTGTGTATGTATGTATGTATGCATGTACGTACGTACGTACGTATATATGTATGTATGATTGTATGTATGTACCTACGTACGTATGAACATATGTATGTATGTACGCACGTATGTATGTATGTATGTATGTATGTACGTACGTACGTACGTACGTATGTATGTATGTATGTATGTATTATGTATGTATATATGTATGTATGTATGTACGTACGTACGTACGTACGTACGTAGGTATGCCTGTATGTTCGGACGGATGGATGGATGCATATCGCTTCCCCGGTGTGTCAACGTGACAATTAGTAATACGTCCGTTTGTCCCATGACAAAACCACTTGGCCGCCTTCGTATCGTCTGGTACACAATGTCTCAGTGTGGTTGACGCAGGCACACATTCTGGTCACGTGACTCGGGGCCGCATTTCGACTCTTTAACCTTCTCCTCCATTGGACAGGATAGGCGGATGGGGGGGGATGGTATGTATATTCTTATATCTATATATGTCTATTTATATTTGTATCTAGAATTATATTTGCAATCGCTTCCTGTAATATTTGCGTTGTGTTTCCATTCCGTTACATTCCGTTCCAAAGAACTGTTGAGACTCTGAGAAAGGATCTATAAGAAGTGTTTAACTTCTCCTGCCAAGAATATATTTCCAAACTGAAGAATATTTTGACATCGATCTGGTAACGTAGGAAACCATTCTTCGTTCGTTTTTTTTAATTTCTTTTTCCTTTCTTTCTTTCTTTCTTTCTTTCTTTCCTTCTTTCTTTCTTTCCTTCTTTCTTTCTTTCTTTCTTTTCTGGCGGTGGAGGGAGTTCTTCATATTGAATGAAATATGGCTGTCACGGCTCCTTTATTGATAATGTTGCTTGTGGTTGTGGTGATAATGTTGTTGTTCTTCGGTGTGGAGAAATCGGGGTTGTTGTTGTTGTTGCTGTTGCTGGTTTTGTTAGCATTGTTGTTGTTGTTGTTGTTGTTGCTCTTGTTGCAGTTACTGATGTTGTTAATAGCGTTATCGGGGTGGCTGTTGTTGTTGTTGTCTTTGTTGTTGCTGGTTTTGTTTGTGTTGTTATTGATGCTGCTCGAGGTCTCAGTCACGCGCAGCAGCCATTGGAACCAAGGATTCGCCGTGCTGGGGCATTGCCCTGATGAAACTCGTTCCACCCCGTTCTTAATTTAGTGACCCCCGGAAGGACGAAAGGAAAAGTTTTAACCTCAAACGGAATCTGAACTCAGAACGCTGGAAGCCGGAATGAGTATCACATACCACAAGGCATTTCCTCCCCGGTACTTTAATGGCTCAACCAAAGAAAGGAAGAAAGAAAGAAAGATAAGAAGAAAGAAAGAAAGAAAGAAAGAAAGAAAGAAAGAAAGAAAGAAAGAAAGATAGGAAGGAATAACAATAAGTAAAACACAAACAACAGATGAAAGAAGTATGTTTGTGAAAAACCGGAAATGTAATAATATACAAAAGTGATTAAGTCTTCGGATAGAAATCCTTCATTTTATGATCAACAATAACAACAAGTAAATCGTTTGTTTGTCTTGTTTTTATTCCTTTATTGTCTTCTTTGTTTGTTTGTTATGCGTAATTTCCGGTAATTTCCGGTCAAGTGCAGCAATCCAGAGTGAGGCTAAGTTGTCCTGGTTATCAACCTTATTTTTTCCCCTCTTCACAACAAAAACAGAAAAGACAAGCGAAATGAACAAAGAATAAAACAAGGAGACGAACCAATGAGTGACGTTTTAAGGGGGGAGGGTCACATGACCTGCTAATAATCGTTTCTACTTCAGGCAAAAGGAGAAGGATTCCAATGTGTTATGTTCCGAGTTCAAACTCCATCGAGGTCGACTTTGTTTTTCATCGTTTCGGGGGTCCAT
The DNA here is from genome assembly GCF_046866305.1 of Octopus bimaculoides. Taxonomy (NCBI): domain Eukaryota; kingdom Metazoa; phylum Mollusca; class Cephalopoda; order Octopoda; family Octopodidae; genus Octopus; species Octopus bimaculoides. Next base: position 2,352,050 of record NC_142953.1, on the reverse strand, counting down.
AAAATATGAACCCCTTTAATACTGGGGTCGATATAATCGACTTGACCCCTTACCACAAAATAAATTCCAAGCTTTGTTCTTAAAAGTAGAAACGACACTGGTTTCAAATTTTGGCACAAGGCCATTAATTTAAGGGGACGGGGTAAAGACGGTTACATCGACCCCAGGGCTCAACTGGTACTCATTTTATCGATCCCGTACGGATGGAAGGCAAAGTTGACCTCGGTGGAATTTGAACTCAAAACGTAAAGACGTTTGTACGTTGTTTATTACCATTTTAATAGGAATCCGGTAGAAATTACCATCAAGCTATTTCCGCTGTACTGGGAAGGCAGGAGCCGGGATGAGAAGATTCCAGAGGGACGGACGGTGATCTGGTGTGTGGGCGGGGAGAAAGGATTGGGAATAGTTGTTAGTGCAGGGGATGGGGGTTGGACACAGTAGGGGTGGCGAGAGATTGGCCATGGTTGCCTGAACAAAGAAGGTTCGAGACGAACCAGCTCCGAGGAACAAGGACTTTTATGCATCCATGTATGTATGTATGTAGGTATGTAGGTATCTATGTGTGTATGTATATGTGCTTGCGTGCATG
>NC_142953.1:2336458-2343958 GCF_046866305.1 Octopus bimaculoides | reverse complement strand
TTAAACATTATTTTAATGATCAGGTATATATATATATATATATATATATATATATATATATGCATGTATGTATGTATGTATGTATGTATGTATGTATGCATGTATGTATAAGGAAAATAAGACAAGGTAGGAAATGCTAAAATAATTTTATTATGAAGAACATTTTGGTACCGGTTTCAGTCTTTGCGACTTTTTCAACTTAGAATAAAGCATGAAAAACAATTAAATGGTGGAAAAATTAAATTAAAATCAACTCGTGTGTTCCTTTACAACCTTCTACATACATATATATATGTGTGTGTGTGTGTGTGTGTGTGTGTGTGTGTGTGTGTGTGTGTGTGTGTGTGTGTGTGTGTGTGTGTGTGTGTGTGTGTGTGTGTGTGTGTGTGTGTAAATGTAAATAAGGTAGATAATATACATAATTCCTCATCTCTTAAATATAGAACTGTATTACCAACAACTTAAGGTTATTAAGAAAGCAGCTTTGCTTCCGAGGCTACTCCAAGTCTCATTGCCTTTTTAGAACTAACATTTCGAGCGGCAATATTGGACGACTGCTTTTGAAACCATTCCGGGCCACCCCAAGTCATATAATCTTACGAAACTAATTTTTTATCTGGCCATGTTGAGTGACTGCTTCTGAATCCACACGAAACTACCTCAGCCCATGTTTTATTATAGAACTAATTTTATGTATGGCCATATTCGGCGTCTGCTTCCGAGCCCACCCCACAAGGCTGTGTGCCTCTAAAGAACACCATGTTGAGTGATGATTTCTAAGATGGGCACAAATCCAGGAATTCGGTGTGGTGTGGGGGGGGGGGTAAGGATTTCATTGATATAATCAACCCATCAATGGGGCTGGGATATTTTATGTGCTCCTGAACGACGCAAAGTTAGCATCAGTGACGTTTGAACATAAAATTTTAAAACGCGTAACAAAATACCAGCGCAAGTTATTTCATTCGTTGCGCTACCGATTCTGAGGGAAATAAATTCTTTAAAATAAGTGAAATAATTTCAGCTGCATTGCATTTTAATTGAGAATATTTACAGCTTTGAGGTTCTTTGTTTACTTTTAGCTGTCCTTATCAACTTAACAGCCTTGAGATGTTTTGTTTACTTTTAGCTGTCCTTATCGACATAACAGGAGATTCGGTGGGGGTAGAGAAAGAGTGGGGTACGTATGCATGTGTGTGCAGGGGTGGATGCGACTGTGGGTGGGGGAGATGTGGGTACGGGAATAAATGTATTTCTGCTTGTTTGCCTGCGTGAATGTGATTGCCGTGTGTATGTGTACGTACGTGTGTGCATGTGTGTGTGTGTGTGTGTGTGTGTGTGTGTGTGTGTGTGTGTGTTTTGGTGGAGGACTTCTCTGCGGGTGTAAACATCCATATACATGTGTTTATATAGATGTGTGTGAAATAAAATGTCTTGCTCAAGGATACAACTCCTCGCCAGGAATCGAACTCACGAACTTACGATTGTAACCTGAATACCCCTAACCACAATGCACGCGCCTTCACGCTATGTATATATATAAAGGTGGGTATGTATTTCGAAGTATGTCTTTGAGTATACATACCTACACGTACATATGCGTAGGCAGTTATCTGTGTATACCTACGTATATTATATATAAGTGTGTTTAGCTACACAAGTTCACAGCTATTTTTTGTATATACGTACACACATATGTTTCAATGTTCAAGTGTGCGTATACGTTAACAAATGTGTATGTATGCGTACAGATGCGCCTATCTTCGTTGTTTGTGCGAGAAAATGGATCTCCAACTGCAGACTCCAGTGTTGTGTGTCTGGGAACGGGAAGTCTTCAAATGATCTCAATTCATCCCCGCTAAACAGTTTCTCATTGCCTTCCTTATCTCAGACCTTCTTTTCTTCTTCTGTAACACAAGCAAGCAACACCCTCAACCTTTTCGTTTATATCTCTCTCTATATTTCTTTCTCTCTATATATTTCTATCTATCTATCTATTTGTCTATCTCTTTCACACACTCACACGCATACACTCACGCATATTGTGGCAGTATGTTCCTGCCAATTCTATGTATTTATTCATTAAAGCATTTATTTATATGTCAGCAGCCTCTATCAGGAAAAGGACCCGGTTACTACTTTCTCAGGTTATCAGAAACGTGAGCACGAGTGCGTGTATGTGTGTATATGTGTTTGTATGTATATATATATATATATAATACAAATAATATGTGAGTATATGCATATCTAGGTACATGTCGGTACAAACTTACATTTACATAGATGCACATATATATATATACACACACACATGCATTCATACATAAAACATATATAGAAACATACATATATCTATATAAAGATAGATAGATAGATAGATAGATAGATAGATAGATAGATAGATAGATAGATAGATACACACACACAAATATATATACATACATACATGCAAGCATACATATATATATATATATATATGCAAGCATACATATATATATATATATATATATATATATATATATATATATATATATATATATATATATATATATATATATATATATATTAACAGAAACACACACTCAAGTATGAAACGGTGTATATTATTGTTACATAAGTGTAAGTAAGACTAGACGATAGATTTTTATTTTTTATGTTTTATTTTCATTTTATTTTATATTATTTTTGTTCACATCTGCTGCCAGCTTCGAGCATATATCAACTATGGCAGCAACGAACGAATTTAAGGATTTCCTTTCAATCTGTGGCCCTACCCACAATTGAATAAAAAGAGGAAGAAGACAAATAAATTTAAATGATAAGGAGACATCTACAGACCGAAATAAACACTCGAATATTATCGAAACAAACAATGCTTCATGAAACACGCCATGATCTGGAAGCGCCAAAACAAACACCAATATGTCTGAATGCAGAGCGGGAAAATTTCACTGAGCAGACGACACTGGCAATTCCGTTGTAACGTAAGACTGACATGCATGAACTTTGACCGATGTAACTCTAAACATGGTCTCGTCTCATCCTCAGCTGCTTGACACTCAAAACAACACTCCAAAATATATTTTTAGCGAAAATGTGAAATATTAAAGATAATAACACAATATATGCATATATATCTGTTTTTGTGTGTGTGTGTGTGTGTGTGTGTGTGTGTGTGTGTGTGTGTGTGTGTGTGTGTGTGTGTGTCTGTGTTTGTTCCACCCATTTACCATCGCTTGACAACCGATGCTGGTGTGTTTACGTCCCCGTAAGTACCAGGCTTACAAAGAATAAGTCCTGGGGTCGATTTCTTCGACTAAAAAGGCAGTGCTCCAGCATGGTCGTAGTCAGAGAACTTAAACAATAGTAAAATGAATATATATATATATATATATATATATATATATATATATATATATATATACATATATCGTTGATACTATATGTAATTTAATAAACTTTTGAGAGAACGTAAAAGAACTCGATTTTTGAATACGAGATCTTAAAGCCCACATATAAGCTCGATAGATCGTGAAGCTATAAATAAGGATAAATCAATATTAGATTGCAAAAAAAAGCAAAGCAAATATTTGCTTGCTATTATTTATAGCGTTCTGTGTGCTTTGCGATCTACTAATCTAAGACACACACACAGACACGTGTGTATGTATGTATGTATGTGTGTATATATATATATATGTATATATATATATATATATATATATATATATATATATATATATATATATATATATATATATATATATATATATATATCTACAAGGATGTATTTATATATATACGTTCACAAACATCGTCTATGCGTGTTTGTGAGTGCATGTATGACTGTATGACTATACGTACATATATACGTACATGCATACATACATACATACATACACTCAGACAACATCATTACCGTTCGGTCCAAAAAAGGTTCATTCGTGAGACGTGACAGCAAAGAAGAGCACACGTTCACTCTCTGCGCGCGATTAGACTCGGAAAGTCTGAGAGGAACTCATTGACCCAATTTGCTGACTTTTCCGATGGCACGCAGGTGTCGCTGAATGGTTGAATGACCAAATCCAATCTTCTCTGCTAATTCCTCAACAGTTACGATTGGATTTTGTTCCACCAGGGTTTGCAAAGAATCCTATGATGGATACCCCTTACGTGTTTAAATGTACACTGTATTTATATGAATAATATATAGTCTATGGGCTAAATGTTTACAAGCTAGGCCACTGATAGTAGAAATTTCTAATATTTCTAATTACCCTTGATATTAATTATTCATAATTTTTTCTGGATAATTTTTGAACTGAAAAGCCGGCATTTTATATTTACTGCCGACAAGGAGCTGCGCTTTGCAGTAGATTTGAAAAGTTAGAATGTATCAGCACGGGGCATATACTGGATCGCCTCGTGTATATATGTTTAATCTGGGTGTACCTGCTGATGAAGACTTCGCCTGGCAAATTATTTTATTTGCTAAAATATGTCTGAAATCATTGGTCCAGGAGATACATGGTAAATGTTTTTATTTTTCATAACCCATTTTGGTTGTTCTGTCTCAATGACGAAAAATACCCGATATACCGAGCTGCGGGATTGAGCCCTCGATCTCTCTCTCTCCAGCCCTGACGACGCCCTGTCTTCTCGGTTGTCACTCAGACAACATCATTACATTACCTCCTTCTCATCTCTCTCCACTCTCTACTTCACCTTACTACTCCCATTCCTCCTCCTCCTCCTCCTCCTCCTCCGCCTCCATCTCACCAACTTCGCACCCCCCCCCCATCCTTACCTTCCTCTTAAGCCATTATCAACTGGAAACATCAAAAGAACCTGTGAACGGACACGGAAAGTGGGTGTGTGTGTATGTCGGCGTGTGTGTGTCATATGTGTGTAAGTGTGTATATGTGTGCGTGTCTTTAAACATGTACATGCACATGCATGCGTTTGCTTGTATATTTATATACACATATATGTATATATGTGTGCATGAGCGTGTGTGCGTATTCATTTATGCACATACATACACATGTACTTCCATATATATATATATATATATATATATATTTCCATCTAGGCGTGTATATGTATCTATAAAAAACACTTGTGTATATAATGTATGTGTATATATATATATATATATATATATATATATACATATACGTTAGCACGCACACACACACACACACACACGCGCGCGTACACACAAACATGTGCGCGCACCTTTTTTCGCATCCTCATAATTTAAAATCGCAAGAAGACCTGGCACTTCCGCTCTCTCTCTCTCTCTCTCTCTCTCTCTCTCTCTCTCTCTCTCTTCCATTTTCTTAACATTCTTGTTACTACAATCGTTGTTGTTGTTGTTGTTGTTGTTGTTGAGACGCTGACTTAGCAAATACTGTAGCTGTCCAACTGTAATTTTATGCAAAATATTCATTTTCTTTTTCTCTTGCGACATTTTGCGTTCAATTTTAGCTTGGGTTCATTTGGGTCTTATTCACTTGCTATATATATATAGGCACAATAAGAAAATTACTCTCCCCAGACACAACAGAATATGCTTCAACACACGAAATCACATAAAAAATCTTGCAAACCAAATCCAAAAACGAAATATATATATATACTCTTTTACTCTTTTACTCTTTTACTTGTTTCAGTCTTTTGACTGTGGCCATGCTGGAGCAATATATATATATATATATATACTAAATATATGTGCGTGTGTGCTTTTCATGTGTATGATATTAAACCACATTTGGTGGAGAGGCTCCAGTTGAGGCGTTTTGGGAATTGTAGGGGAGCGTGGAGTCAGCCCCTAATTATCATTAGTCCCAGATCTGTTCTGATCTGGAACCGTATCACCGGTCGGTCTCCCATTTCTGCGTAAAACAGATTTCCTAGGAGTTGAGGAGTTTCCCATTATTTTTGACAACGCCATAAGGAAGACAGCTCTTCACTGGGCAGAAGTGTTGTAGAAGCTTTTGACGCTTAAATCCAAAGACGTACAGATGTTTTGTTATCTCTTCATTTCCTGGTCTATTTTGTAAAGTCCGACGACAAAAGTCATATTCGCGCACATGGGTGGGGGTGAAAATACATCAGGACAACAAGAGCTGAACGTGAAGTGGCTGTCTTCTGACAAGATGAGGCAGTCATCATGCATCTATGTATGCTGATGTTTTATGAGAAAAACGGGTAAGTAAAAAAGAATATATATATATATATATATACGATGGGATTCTTTCAGTTTCCCTCTACCAAATGCACTCACAATGCTCAAGCTATAATAAAAGACAGTTGGCCAAGGCTCCACACTGTGAGATTGAACCTAGAACCATGTGGCTGGGAGGGAAGCTTCTTACCAAAGAGCCATGCCACAGTCACATTCTTATAAAGAGACGTTATAGACGAAATATTCTAAGAGGACATGGAACCTTGATCGGAAAGGAGGGAGGGGGAGGCGAAGGGTTGTTCGGTCTTTGGAATTGGCAACGCGGAATTCCAATTATGAACTTTCTTTTAATCACTTTTCCTTCCTTCGCCATTCTTTTGGAATGTTCGTTAAAATATGTTAACACGTGCGTGCAGACACATTCAAACAGATACAGGCGCATGCATACGGTACGGCCTACAGACCCAGACATACGTACGTACAGACATACATACATACACATACACACACGCATACACACATGCATACATGCATACACACACATATATACGTATATACATACACACACAATCACACACATACATACATACATACACACATACATATACGTACATACATATATACATACATGCATATATGCATATATACATGCATACACACATACATACACATATAAATATTTATATACATATATATTTACATATATATATATTATGTATATGTATATATACATATATGTGTGTGTGTGTATGTATGTGCATGTATATTTGTATGTATGTATGTATGTATGTATGTATGTATGTATGTATAGAATGGAGACACAAATGAAACTGGTTCGCATTCTCGCACTCCAATCGATTACTGGAACGGTGGATATTTCCAAAGCATTCCAAGGATTCCCTACTCGAAGTCCCGTGACTAAACACAGGCTAGCAGTCGTCCGTCCTTCCGTCCGCGCGCACACACACACACACACACACTCACACACACATACACACAAGCACTCACACATGCACGTGCGCACTTTGCATGGATCACGCATAGGTACTTGCGCGCTACAGAAGCATTCCCAGTTACTTGAAGAGTTCAATTTTGGCTCAAATACGCATTTATCATTCACATGCACACAACCACACACACACACACACACACACACACACACACACACGCCAGCTAATTCAGATGTCCACAAACCCCAAGAGTTTATTTGGCTTAAACAAGAGACCCTTGTAATGGCTTTGTTAATGGCTAGCTTTTCACAATATTAGATGAAAAAAAATTAATTCATACATGCCTACGTACACAAAAAC
>NC_142953.1:2326458-2331458 GCF_046866305.1 Octopus bimaculoides | reverse complement strand
ACAGCCCAGTCCGGGAATCGAACTCACTACCGCATGCTTGTGATCCCGATGTTTTAACCATTGAGCCATGCAACATTATTTAGGGGGGAAAACGGTTTAATCATTTTGAAGAAGTTAGAAATGTCATTAAGAGTTTCTTTCCTTCGAAACCTGAAGAATTTTACGCTCGAAGAATCAAAAATTATGTGATTATGTTATCAATAATGAGGGGGAAATATTATCTTGATTAAATTCATCAATTAAGACCAAAGAAGCGTTTGTTTCTTCCCCATCTTGAAATGCAACAGACTTCCCTTTTCCCAAACTTACACGTTTCGTGTGTGTCTGTGTGTGTGTGTGTGTGTGTGTGTGTATGTGTGTGTGTTGGATATGAGGATATAACTATTCAACATCGCCCATCTATCTTGAGGAGTAATTAATTATTTCATATTATCGTTCGTGAAAAAAATATGAAGGTTTATATTATAGACAAAGACTCCATTGTACATGTTCCTATGCGTGTGTATGTTTATACGTATGTACGCATATATGTTTGTACGTATGCTTGTATGTGTGAGTGTATACATATACACATACATACATATGTACACACACACACACACACACACACACACACACACACACACACACATATATATATATATATATATATATATATATATCATACGCATGTACATATATACCTTAATAATAATAATAATAATAATAATAATAATAATAATAATAATAAGAGCACTCAGAGAGCGCAAACCTCCGCCAAGGCAACACCAACGATTAACTGAAGATGATTTTTAAAATGAGAATATCTGAAATAAACTCAACTGCTCTCACAAACGAGAATACTAAAAATGAACCTGACCGCTCTTAAAAATTAAGTAAAAAAACAGGAAAAATAATCCAAAATCCTTGTCTGGTACTGGATCAATCCCAAAATCTAATCAGTTTGTGCCAGTCTCGACAGTAAACAACCTTGAAAGTTTCATCCGAATCCATCCAGCGGTTCTTGAGATATCTTGTCCACGGTCAAACAAACAAACACGACTGGGAACAATACCTCCGCTTCCGCCAAGGCAGAGGTAATAATAATAATAATAATAATAATAATCAAACAAAACATTAATTATGTTTCCGTAATAAACCTGACACTGCTTGTTTCTTTTATTGCATTAACAATCAAAGATTGTTGTTTATACAATACCGATTATAACCAATATATATATATCGAAGAGATTTGCTCTGTGTGACATTTCTGTCAGGAAACCTACTCGCCGAAGATGACAATGGCTTCCACGCCATCGCCATATTCACAACACCATAAAAAACAACCACGGCATATCCGGGTTCCTTTCAGTTTATAGAATAAGACGCCTCTTTGTTTTGTTTAGTTTTTCACTAATTCTTTTGTTTGTCCGTTTCATTTTTTTTTTTCACTTATCTCTATAACCAGCTGCCTATCCCAGAGGCAGCTGTAATCACTTCAACTCTCAGAGAATATTTTTTCTTTCACAAATGGACATTTGTTGTTCGTCTCCTAGTATATATGTTGCCGAGTACATATGTGAGTGTGTTTAAGTAATATATATATATGTATATATATATATATATATATATATATATATATATATATATATATATATATATATATATATATGAAGGTTTGGAGGTGATGTACAGAAATTATATAGAAAAAAATTTTAATTAAGGTACTCAGAAACCTGGATGTTTGTACATTTACAGATTTTTATTAATGTCACATATTAAATGAAGCGCTTTTCACCTAGTCGTGTAGGTTTTTCAAATTGTTATATATATATATATATATATATATATATATATATATATATATAGAGAGAGAGAGAGAGAGAGAGAGAGAGAGAGAGAGAGAGAGATAGGAAGGACAATAAAAGAAAGAAAGAGACCTCGATATTATGTAAATAGAGGAATTTATCTGTAAAAATATGTGACACTTATTCGGTAGCCATGATAAAAACTCCGAGTTTCGGATGCCGGGGTGGGAACTCATGCCGCCATCTCTTCAGTTATCCGGCCATTGAATTGACACAGGAATTTTCACTGGGCCCCACCACCACTACCTATACTGCCATTACCACTTCCACCACCACCACCATCATCATCATCATCATCATCACCAGCATCGCCATCACCATCATCGCCACCACCGCCGCCGCGGTCATAACCACCACCATCACCACAAGCACACTATGGCCATCATAACTACCACTCACTTCAGAACCACACCACCGCCATCACTTCCACTACCACCACCACCACCATCACCATCACCACCACCACCACTATCACCAACGCCGCCACCATCTATGCCAGTAACTTGACGCCAATGACCTTTCCCAACTTAAAAGGTCGGTAAGGAAGGCAGACAGCCATCTTGTTTTAACTTTCCCCCATAAAATGGATGATTTAAAGTCAAAACCTCTCTTGTTTGGCAACATCGAGAGTCAGGTTCTTGGAGTTTGACACACAGACACACAGACACACATACGCATATATACACACGTATATACATATACATTCTTGACGTATATAGATAGATAGATATACATACATACACATAAATGTGCATATTTATAAATACAATTATATATATAAACACATACTTGCGCCCTTTTAAAGCCTAGCCAGGCTCATAGGCCCGGTTTCCCGGTTTCAATGGCGAATGTGTTCCCCCGCTGGAAGGTTTTGGTCGGCCCGAGGCTATAGCAGAAGACACTTGCCCGAGTAACTGAACCTGGAACTACGTGGTTGGAAAGCATGCTTCTGACTACATAGCCACGCCTACGCCCATATATACATACACACACACACACACACACACACACATATATATATATATATATATATATATGTGTGTGTGTGTGTATATATATATATATATATATATATATATATATACACACACACACACATATATATTGTTATCTGGGGAGAATCATTCTCTTTTAGTGCTTTATCTGACACACTCACTGGTTTAGTTTCCATTCGTCTACTTGTATGTGTGGTGCGTGTATACACACGCGCACTTCTACGCATATGTTTATAAACAGGAATAAACATTTATCTTCTCGGTTATCGTTCCAATTTTAGTGATTGTGGTCTTACTGGCGAAACGATGCAAATACCACGAGGAAAAGGGGCCACGCATACATATGTATGTATATATATATATATATATATATATATATGACGCATATACATACACACACATACATATATTATATATTTTATATATATATATATATATATATATATATATATATATATATATATATATATATATATCTTAGAAGCCAAATCCAAAAACGAAATATATACACACACATATATAGAGGGAGAGAGAGAGAAAGAGAGAGAGAGACTATCAGAGAGACAGAGACAGACAAACGTATTTTGAGGATTAGCGAAAGGACGGCGGAAGGGGAGGCCAAAACCGAAAGGGCAGCAGCGAGAGGATGAGAAGGTGGAGGGCAGGGGGAGGTAAAACTATAATGTTTCTTGGAAGATCTTGGTTTATTTCAGTTCTTTTTTTTTTCCTTCTTGTATTGTTTTGTTTTATTATTGTTTCTCACTCTTTGAATGTCTTTTACATGTTTTTGTGTGTTTCGCTGTTTTTTATTATTATTACTTTTTTTATTCTTTCCTAAACATCTCGTTTTCTCTCTCTTTCTCTCTCTTTCTACAACAATTATAACTGTCTTTATCAGCTTGGCCGTATTTTTCTTTTCCAGAGAATAAACACACACACGTTCATTCACTCGCACACACACACACACACACACACACACACACACATACGCACTAACAAACATCCACGTATATATACGAGTATATACGCATGCACACCTGCACACAAATACACATACACTCAGCAAATACCAAAACACACACACACACACACACACATATGAATGTGTGTGTGTGTGTGTGCACGAATGTATATTTATAAACAATTATGTATACTCCTTATAATAAGTACATGTACATAATACACGTCTCGTGCGTGCGTTCGTGCGAGGGTGTTTATTCAAAGTAGCCATGACATTTCTCAGGGCTGCCGTAATTGCTGTCAGGATTGGTGGATTGAAGGGACCAAAATTATCCCCAGACAGGAAGTCTGAACCTACAAATATTTACAAACGAAAGGATCCCCCCCCCAACCACCACCACCGCCATTAAAGTTACCCCCTGTACCAAGTCACCTTCCACAGCCGTCCCCTCCAATTTTTCCCTGAACCAACTTTCACTCAACGAGACATGAACAGTAGGAAATTAAACAAGATACCATTTGGTGGGATCGAACTTGGAAACAGTTAGTTTAAATTCCAACTTCTGAATCATCTTGCTCCCGAGCAACTGAGCCAACGCTACGATTCTTCATTAGCCCTTTTTTTTTGTGTGTCAGTAGTTAGACTGCGCCCATGCTGGGGCACCACCTTGAAGAATTTTACTCCAACTAACCAGCTTTGGTGCTTATTTTCTTTTTAAGCTTGGTATACTTATTCTATCATTCTATCGGTGTTTTAGCCGAACTGCTAGGTTACAGAAAAGTAAGCACACCAACATCGGTTGTCAAGTGATGGGGGGGGGGGCAAATACAGACACACAAATACATACATACATACATACATATATATATATATATATATATATATATATATATATATATATATATATATATATATATATATATGCATCACAACCATGTGTGCGCGACATGGCGACCTCATATCACGATAAACAGCGCATGACCTTGCAGGTGGGGCCCAGTTACAATTTTCTTCAGGTCGAGTAGCCCATCCCGCTCAAAAGGTCCCTGAAAAAGGTTTGTTTAAGGATGTTGAATGAAACGCCCACGTTTCCAGAGGTGAATTATCCAAACCCCAAAGAATTCCTCATGACACATGACTATGATGTTCTCCCACTACTTCTGCTCGTGATCAGAGATGCACATATCGTCAGCCACC
>NC_142953.1:2313958-2321458 GCF_046866305.1 Octopus bimaculoides | reverse complement strand
TAACTGAAACTTGGGAAGGCGGAGGGGGCACCGGAATTGATAGGGAGTCGGTCGGATGGTCCCATCGGAATATACAGAGAGAGAGAGAGAGAGAGAGAGAGAGAGAGAGAGAGAGATAGTGTGTGTCTACTTTTATGCTAATATATATATATATGTGTGTGTGTGTGTGTGTGTGCGTGTGTGTGTGTGTGTGTGTGTGTAGACAGAGAGATAGATACATACATACATACATACATACATATATAGATATAGGTACAAATACATACAAGCACACAAAGTACGAACGCGCGCGCACGCACACATGCACTCTGTTATTACTCATAATTTCCCATATACCCACACGCCTTATTTTCACACGCCTTATTTTTCAGTTATTTATTATTATTATTATCATTATTATTATTACAATTCTTCTTCTTATTATTATTATTATTATCATTATTACTATTATTATTATTAACATTAATATTTACGTGACATAGATTGTTTTCGATCTGTTTAACAACACACATTATCTAATTTCCTCTTCTTATTCATAAACAGACACACACACATACAGAATGCGGCAAAAAAAAAAAAAGAACTGATATACCAATTCAAATCTCAAATTTAACCATACTAAAATAAAACAGTCGGAAACCACCTACCTAAAAATACCAGTACCATCTCCCTCACTTTATAACCACCAAAGAAATGACCATACAGAATATGAGATGTTTTTCAGCCGCTCCTTCTGTTTATATATATCTATGATGAGGATTGCTTCATCTTGAGAGATGATAGCCGTCCCATCAACACACACACCACAACCCCATCACACAGTACAATCGCTCCGTTGATGAGCCCTTGGATGACTTTTAAGACCAGCTACTAACTGACAGGGTTTAAAACACAAGTGGCAGATAATACAGTTCTATATTTTAGGAGATGAGGAATTATGTACATTATTTACATTGTTTACATTTGACGGATATTTGTCCTCATCTTGTTTGTTGTTAACACAAACGTTTCGGCTGATATACCCTCATATCTAGTTTCTTCAGGTTTTCCTTCACACAGTCTTTATAGGTAATGATCTTGGACACCAACAGCCTCTTACGAATGGTGTCGTATGTCAAAAAAATCTTGTAAGACACTATCTGGACTTAAAAAGACATAATTTCTCTTCTCCGTCTCAAATCACAATGTCTGGTCAATTATGTTTACATTCTATTATGATTTTCACTGGGACATTCCACCAGTACTCTTTCATATTTTGAGTGGCTACCACACCATACGCTCTTGTGACTTTGACATCAGGGTTATCCTTTCGACCAATCTCATTTTACAGTATGCTGGCTTCGACATCAGCGGAAAGGAACATACGTACCCTGAACTATTTAGAAATTTACCGCTACTCTACCCGGATTACAAGTTCAGAATTACACCCGTCATTGTTGGGGCCCTGGGATATGCAAACACATTGCCTAAGTACCAATCTTGAGAAATTGGGTTTCTCAAAACCAGAAAGAAGAAAGCTAATTCGCAGTTTACAGATTCCAGCCATCACTGGAACTGTAAAAATCTGCAAAACTTTCCAGAAGTTTATCATTTAAGTATGTCTAGACATGCAACTATACTCATGTGAATATTGAGAATATACACATAAACGAAAACATAAAAGTCTGCACATGCACTGATTCCAAATACTTGCACATGCGCACTCAAAACAGCACAAATATTTTGCTAATCCCGTTTAAAATTCCAGCGAAAGAGACATGGATCTAGGTTAGAAACTGGATATCTCTCCATTGGAAAGTCATTTAGAAAAAGAAAGTAAATAACATACATACATACATACATACAATTCGTCTCTTCTTACAAATATTTTCATTAGCACTAATGAGCTGGGTTGTATTTTTTTAATCTAATTAGTAAATAATTTCAATTAATTAAAAGAGTTATTTTCAGCTCACGGCAATATCAATGATAAACTGCACTTAGCTATACGCTCTACATGCAGAAGGCATGTGTGTGCATTCATCCTTGTTTTTATTCTTTACTTGTTTCAGTTATAAGACTGCGACCTAAACACACCAACACCGGTTGTCAAAGGTTGGACACGCATACACACACATCTATATATATATATATATATATATATATATATATATATATTCTACAAGATTCTTTCAGTTTCTGTCCACCACATTCACTCAGAAGGCTTTGGTCAGCCCAAGGCTATAATAAAAGACACTTGCCCAAAGTGCAACACAGTGGGACTGAACCTGGAACCATGTGGTTGGGAAGCAAGTCTCTTACCACACAACCACTTCTCCCCCCTGCCCTCAAAATGTACTTTGTGTGTTTTGCATGTGTGTATGTGTGTGTATGAATGCGAGTGTATGTATGTGTGCGAATGTGTGTCTATGAGTGTTTGTGTGTGTGTGTGTGTATTTTTCCTCTTATAAGTTTGTTTCTCTCTCTCTCTCTCTCAACTCGCGCCCCTCTTTCACCTTCTCCCCTTCCACCTCCTCCGCTTACTCCTCCCCTTCCTCCTACTCTCCCTCACCTCCCCATTTCATTTTGGCTGACAATAAACAAAATCGCAACTACATAATTTCTCTCTCACTCTTTCTCTCCCTCTCTCTCTCTCTCTCTCTCTCCCTTACGTTGTCACTCTCTCGCTCCTCTTCTCTATCTCTCTATCTCTCTTTATCCTGTTCTCTCTTTCCTCCTCTCTTTTTCTCCCACCCTCTTCATCTCTCTCTCTCTCTCTTTCTCTTTCTGTCGCTTTCATACACACACACACACACACACACACACACACACACGCGCGCGCGCGTAGTAATTACACACCACGCAAAACAACATAAGCACAACACACACACGTGTGCGAATCACACGTATGCGAATCACACGCGATTAATATATGCAAACCTAAACGCACACACACACCCACACACACGCACACCCACACGCCGGGCCTTAATGAAAACCCTCCAAGACTTGGCAGGAACGGAAGTGGTCTCAGTTCTCTTGTCCCTTTTTTATTTCATCCAACACAACAAACAACGCAACTGGAAAACATTTAAGAGGACAAGTCCCGCCGCCACCACCACCACCACCACAACCACAGCTGCTACTGCTGCTGCTGATGCAAAAACAATAGTAACTGTGTCGCTCCAACTGTAACCACAACACAGGCGAGAGTACTACTCCGTTACTACAGCATCGACAACCGGTGATACGGTACCTATTTAGTATACTCTCGCTGCTTTCAACCGTTAGCAACATAAACAACAACAAAAACGACGGAGGCGGCGGGTTAACGCGAAAGTTTGTTATTACTTTTTTTTCCTACATCGACTGGACAGATATTTTGAAGACAGGAGGTGATGTACGGCGATACACGGCGATATACGGGTACCCGGAGAGGTAAGGTACACCTCTTGTTCATTTGTATTAGAAATACATACCTTACGTACATAGATGCATATTTTGTATATAGTATACTGTGTGTGTGTGTGTGTATAAAATGGCTGATAGTTAGCAAGGTGAGACACACATAAGAAAGAAGGAAACAAAGGACCACTGATGAGCTCACAGAAGTGTGACGAAAGAACTCTGGCCGAAATAAGATTAAGATTAAGATTAATGTAATATAAAGCTGAAAAAAAAAAAAAAAAAAAAAATTAACACCAAATATACAGTGCGTGTGTTTTTATTGGCTAAACTGGCAATATGACCATCCCCAAGTACAACAACATATATATATATATATATATATATATATATATATATATGTATGTATGTATGTATATACTGACATAAGTTTCATGTGTGCATGCTTCTACATGCGTGCGTTCATACATGATATATAAACAGAGCGACAGACCGAGAGATAGAGAGAAAGAGAGAGATAGAGAGGGGAGCAGGAAGAAAGAAAGAAAGAAAGAAAGAAAGAGAGAGATACATAGAGACAGGTAGATAGATAGATAGATAGATAGATAGATAGATAGATAGACAAACAGACAGATAGATAGACAGACAGACAGACAGATTGATTGATTGAATGATTGATAGATAGATAGACAGATAGATTCCTGTGCATGCATATATATCATATATATATATATATATATATATATATATATATATATATATATATATATATATATATATATATATGATATATATATATATGATATATATATATATATATATATATATATATGATATGTGTGTGTTTGAGTGTGTGCATGTTTCTGTGCGCGCGTGGATGTGTGTGGGTGGCTGTTTACACCGTAGTAGCCGCGTCTTAAATTCATGTTATCGAACGGTTATTGTGATCAACATGCTCGGATTTCAAACATGTTCTATGTATTCTTATATTCTCCATCTGCATAATGTTATCATCCTATTATTATTATTATTATTATTATTATTATTATTATTATTATTATTATTATTATTATTATTATTATTATTATTATTATTATTATTATTATTATTATTATTATTATTATTATTATTATTATTATTATTATTATTATTATTATTATTATTATTATTATTGTTAAGGTGGCAGGCTGGCCGAATTGTTAGCACGTCGGGCGAAATGGTTAGCGGTATTTCCCCCGTCGCCACGTTCTGAGTTCAAATTCCGCCGAGGTCCACTTTGCCTTTAATCCTTTCGGGGGTCGATAAATTAAGTACCAGTTACACCCTGGGGTTGATGAAATCGACTAGTCCCCCGCCCCAAAAAAAGAAAGGATTATTATTATTATCATCATCATCATCATATCATACATAAAGTGGCGAGACGGCAGAATCATTACCACGCCGGACAAAATGCTTAGCAGCATTTTTTCCGGGACCTTACGTTCCGGGTTCAAATTCTGCTGATGTCAACTTTGAATTTCATCCTTTCGGGGGTCGATGAAATAACTACCAGTTGCACACTGGAGCCAATATAGTCCACTTACCCCAAATCACAATTGCTGGCATTGTGCCGTAATTTAAATCATTATATGAAAAGTATCGGTCCACAAACAGATGCCTCCAACCATTTCTGCGTGAAGGATAACAGGCCTAAACTTCGAGGTCACTGTCAACTTTTTTTTTTTCTAAAAGTTTATGAAAAGTATTTGAAAAGTATTGTTGAAAAGTATTGAGTATTTTCAGTCTAATGTGAAATGGATTTTGTTTTATAACTTGACATAAAGCACACACACACACACACACACACACACACACACACACACACACACACACACACACACACACGTTATAAGCAAGAGAGAAGAATACTCAATACCGAGTTAGAGTTAGGTTCGTTTGACGAGCTTGCGAAATTTTAAGTTGAACAGAGACGAATGAAACTTATTATAGGTGTGTGTGTATATATATATATATATATATATACACTCACACCCACATGTTTTATATATATATATATATATATATATATATATATACACACACTCACACCCACACGTAATATATATATATATATATATATATATATATATATATATAATTAAGGGATCAGCTGCTATTTCTGAACTTCGGTATATGGTGAAGCAAATATTTGCTGATCCCTTAATTATATTTATAAATATATATGAGCTTTTAAATAAGTTCTCCACCAATAATGGTGCTTTCATACCGATGGGCTTGGTAAAAATTGTTAATTGTTAATTGATCTATTAATTAATAAATTGATAATCCTTTACCCTTTTAATTTGTAATAATTATATATACATATATATATACATACATATATATATATATATATATATATATATATATATATATATATATATATATATATATATATATATATATATATATATATATATATATATATATAATGTACTGTTCCGTGGTAGAAAGGTCAACAAAAAATAGGTGCCCCATCTGGTGAGAGATAAATATTATTTATTTAAAAGACACAATACATGTCTTTAAGTGTTACTAATAGTTTCATATGTTGAGAAATACCTGAAATATATTCATCAGGCACAAAATTACATGTAACGAACTAGAAATTGAATATATATGGCTGGGCTAGAACCCAAGTCGTGACCGAACATGACCATCTCTTACAATCAAGAGTCCAAGAAGTACGTGTGCGTGAATTTGTTTCAAGTGGCTAAAGTGTTACACGGTTCTGATTCAATGTTTCAGCGCAATCAGCTTTAAAACCACCGGCACAACAGAAGCTGAGGCGAACGAAAACTAACAGCACTTCATGTTTCCATCTTTACTTATTTCAAAAATGTGTTCTCTCCATTTAAACATTCCAACTCTTTTAAACGTCTCTGCCTCGTGATCGGAACTGTAAAACCGTTTTCTACCCGGAAGACTGAGGCTCGATCTATCCATTGTTTATTTGCATCCATTACTGGATGCATATTTTGGTGAACTGCATCTACCTACGTCATGAAGGATCCCCGAGCCCCCAGATTACATTGACCCCCCAGTGCTCAACTGGTACTTGTATAATCGACCCCGAAAGGACGAAAGGCAAAGTGGACCTCGACGGAATTTGAACTTAGAACTTAATGCAGTTAAGCATCTCGTCCGGCGTGCTAACCACTCTGCCAACTGGCCGCCTTGGGCAGTCAGTTATTTGGGGCCTCTCTTTGTGTGTGTGTGTGTGTGTGTGTGTGTGTGTGTGTGAGTGAGTGTGTGAGAGTATATGTGTACATGTGTGTGTTAGTTTGTGTAAGTGTGTCTGTGCCTGTGTGTGTGAGTGTAAGCGTGTGTATGTGAGTGTGTGTGCGTGTGTATGCGCGCGCGTTTGTGGCTAATGCTGTTTCTGCATTGAGCGAGTTTTGGCTGCTCTTTCTAGCAGGTTGAGTGTCCACGTTGTTGATCCTTGACTGGCCACCAGGAGATTATAATTTCGTTACTTCGGTTTAGCCCTAGGTCAAGCCCGACTGCGCAGACCCATGATCAAAGGCATTCCTACCAAACATCGCTTCCTCATTTTCCTGTTGGACATTGTGATTCTAGGACTACATTATCCGTAATTCCTTCCATCACAGGGATGATGCGTTTTGCGGCCGATTTAGTCTCTATTTCTAGCAGGTCGAGAGACCACTTTTCTACATATTCTGCATCGTCTACATTTTCAGATAATTCTAGCGAGTGTGTGTCATTCGAAGCCCCACACGTCATGGGAAAGGAAAAAGTTACGGAAGCAGTGGGTCGTAGCGCTGGGGTGGAGGAATAAAAATAGAAATTAAAAAAAAAAAGACAGAAAAGAAAAGGGAAAAAATTATTTTTGTTTTTTCCAAAATCGTAATTTCCGTTGTATTAAAGGAGTCAAGAAAATGATGGAGGTGGGGAGGGGGTTAACCTTTTCCATCTCTCCCTCCCCATAAAGCATGGGAGATCTAGTCAGAAACTCCACCAAATTTCACTTATCTGATCTTAATTCGAGTTATCTTCCCTGCCATGTGTTTTTTTTTTTGTTCTATGTTCTTTATCTAGCTTTTTTAAACAACCCCG
>NC_142953.1:2301458-2303958 GCF_046866305.1 Octopus bimaculoides | reverse complement strand
GTACAATCCCATCATCAGCTGCCCAAACAGATATCACTATGGTTTCGACACTTAAGTACGCGGTGTATTTTTTCTCTTCAGAAACTATCGCTATATTTTTCGATGTTTAAAGAAAGGAAAAACCACTCCACCGGATTGAATGGTACTGTCGCTTTTTTTGTGGAAGTTTCTAGCTGATCTCAGGATCTTTCACGTTTTATCTATCCATCTGCATGTGTATATTTCCGCGCACGCACGCGTATCTGTATTTGCCTCCTGTGCCAAAAATAACTGTCACCAAAACAGACTAAATGCCCCAGTCAGCCGTACCAAACTGTCAGCGACAAAACAGCCGCGCCCGACTGTTTCATTCCGAGACTAATCAAGTAACCCTCCTTCAGCTCTTGAATTTGGGCACCGGTACTTTCTTTATCGATCTCGAAATCGATAAAATTCAAAGTTTCCCCCCACCCAATCCCCGGCGAGATTTGAACTCAGGACGTAAAGAGCCGGAGCAAACATCGTGACTGATTTTTTTATCCGATGCTCTACCGACTCAGCCAGTTAACCCAGCAAACACTTAAGAGTGCAAGACTTTAAAAACAGAATGCTGAATGTGAAGTGGATGCGATGTTTCCCCACCTTCGTCGGTTGGTCTTAATACAATGTGCAGCTGTCTCCGATGTGTGGGCGACAATGCGTCAGCGGCGCTCTGTCAGCACGGCTCACAACTACTACTACTACTACTACTACCACTACTAGTTACAACTATTACTGCTGCTACTACTACTACTACTGCTGCTACTACTACTACTACTACTACTACTACTACTACTACTACTACTACAGCAAGTGAAAACCCTGCAGAGGGGAATGCATAGGAGATGTGGGGCCAGGAGGAGACAGGCACCGAATTTTTTCAATAATGTAAACGCTTTAGTTGCGTCAACCGAGTGCATTTAATAATTAAAAAATAGTGAGTAATTACGGCTAAATTAATCATTAAGTGATATGTCAGTCAAGAGGAGGTGAAACATGTGAAATATATGTGTTTAATTACTGGCCGAGTTTTGGTTACGTCATTATGCCATTCCGAGTTCAAATCCTGAGTAGGCCAACTTCAGCTTTCATAGTTCCGGGTAGATGACGGTAGATGCAACAGACTAACTTACCCAGTGCTTGGCCTTGTTAGAAATAATAGTGAAACAGTAATCCCATATCGCGGTTCACTTATCACGGTTTATTATTTAAGCTTACGCCGATTCCTCCGTGGTGTTGTTTTGCGTTTATAATAAAATAAACATATACAAATTATAAAAATAATAATAATAAAAATATATACAGTACAGTATATTTTCACCTATCGCGTGGGGTTTTGGAATGTGTTTTGGTGTTCTACCTGTTACGTGATCGGAAACGGTTCATTTTATTTCCGTGTCGCGTCGCACCAATTCTCACGAAAGAAAATAACAAGTTTGCTTTTTTTACCATTCCGTTTACAGAGAAACCACTCTGTTGCTGTAACATCCGAATAAGTGTGTGTGTGTGTGTGTGTGTGTGTGTGTGTGTGTGTGTGTGTGTGTGTGTGTGTGTGAGTAATGAAGAATATATTTGTTGTGTGTAGGGAGGGTATGGCTAGACGGGCGGGTAGACGAAAAAAAAAGGTCTAGGTACGCAGACGGCCCTGAGATCTGTAGTCTGAAGGGGTAGGTGTATGTATATAGACGGGTGGGTGTATGTATATACGGCAGACTCTTAATAGATTAGTCAAAAAAAAGCACGCAGAAAATTGTTCAAAAGGAAACACTTTATGCTGTTACATCATCCTTGGCAGACTTTGTTTAATGTGTGTATACATACATATATATATATATATATATATATATATATATATATATATATATATATATATATATATATATATATATATATATATATGTATGTATGTATGTATGTATATGCATGTATATAAATATATGTGTGTGTATGTATGTATGTATGTATGTATGTATATGTGTGTGTGCGTATGTGTATATATGTATGTATATGTATTTATGTATATATATATGTATGATGTATATGATATCTACACAGAGAGAGAAATAAGCTCTCTGAAAAGTTATTCGATATGGATATCTCTATGTAGAGATATATTGAACTCAATTATATCATATTACACTATATTATATATGTATGTATATATATATACATAATGTTTATGTGCACTTGTTGTTGCGTGTATATGTGTGTGTTTATGTCAACACAACCCAACACAATATAAACTCAGGCGAAAGGAAATGAATCACCAATTAAAAACCATGGCCATTAGGAAGGGTTTGTCCCTTCCCTCACACAAGTTGTCCCTATTAGGAAATGGCACACCGATAGCAACAATTACTGGACACCAATCACCGACCATCCCTGCCGTCAGCCCACTTACCCACCCCTATCTCTCTACCCCCCCTCCCTCCGCTGCTGCCCTCCCGCCGCCCCCACCCACTCACACTCACACACGACCCTC
>NC_142953.1:2278958-2296458 GCF_046866305.1 Octopus bimaculoides | reverse complement strand
AGGGAACAAACACACAAATACACGCACATAAACATATATATATATATATATATATATATATATATATATATATATATATATATATATATATATATATATATATATGTATATATATATATAGGACAGACTTCTTTCAGTTTATGTCAACCAAATCCACTGGCATGGCTTTGGTCGGCCCAAGGCTATAGTAGAAGATACTTGCCTAAGGTGCCACGCAGTGGGTCTGAACCTGGAACCATGTGTAAGAACCTGGAATCAGTGTAAGAGATAAGAGATTGCTCCGGGCTTGCACTAGGCAAGAAGCTGAAATTGTTTTTGGCCCATCACACTCCGTGGACCCTAAGTAAGGCATGTGTTAAATTTGAATGAAATCTGTTGGGTAGTTCGCGAGTTTTAGTGATGCACGCATACATACATACAGACAGACACACACATTCTTAGTTTTATATACATACATACATACATCTCATAATCACACAAACGTTACATCTAATTTGATTGAAACCAAACGACGATAAAATTGTCTACTGTTTCTCTGTGACGCAAACGGTGGGAATCGCAAAGATGAAAAGAAGAGAAAAGAAAAACCGAAAAGCGAAGAGAAAAAGATAAGCGCATTAAAATAAATGAATACACAAACGAACAAACAAAGGAGTCTTGCAATGTAAGAGCCTGCCCTTCTTTCCTTATAATGCATTTTTATAAAGAGTATCTTGTCGCTTGATAATGTTCTGTGTTTGTCTGAAAAGGGGAAGTCGTCTGTTTAGAAAGAAGCGGCCATGATGGCTGAAGCAGACGTTCACAATTTATCAACGTGTCGTTTTAAGAAGAAAAAGATGTTTTAGACGTCGATTGATACAGACAGTCACACAGTTGTTGGTATTTAAGGGTGGAATTAAGTAGGAGATAGGGGCGGTGGGCGGGCGACTAGCAAGAAATTTAAGACCTTCAAAGGACTGCCTTTTTTTTATTTTCTTTTTGGTTAATGGCAAATTATTAGTTCCAAGTTTATCTCGTATGACGGAGATGTCAAATAACTTAATTCACTCGATACGGAAATGGTTGTGGACATATATATATTTATATGCCATTACACACACACACACACACACACACACACACACACACACACACACACACACACACACACACACATATATATATATTTATATATATGGCATATATGGCATATAAAGATATACATATAAATACATACATATGCATATATATATATATATATATATACATATGCATATATATATACATGTGTGTGTGTGTCTTGTGTGTATGTTTGTGTGTGCATGTGTATGTGTGTGTGTTTTTGTGTGTCTGTGTCTGTGTGTATGTGTGTGTATATGCGTGAGAGCGTATGTATGTGCGTGCGTGTGTGTATATATATGTGTTCTTGTGTATCTGTGCATGTGTGTGTTCTACTTGTGTGTGTATTCGTGCGTATGTGTTCTCCTCTGTGTGTGTGTGTGTGTGTGTGTGTGTGGCACAAAAGATTTTAATGAGCAAAATATGAGAGAAATCTTGAGAAGACTAGGACAGTGGGGGAGGGGGGAAGATATGAAGAAAGAAAGAAAGAAGGAAGGAATGGAAGGAAAAGGGAGTTTATCTCACCACCACCACCACCACCACCATCATCACCATCACCACCGCCATCATCGAACTCATTATGAGTGTTGTTGTTGTTGTTGTTGTTACTTTAAAAACCGTCAGTTTCATTCAGACTGTTAAATTAATTAGTTTCGGGGCGAACATATTTTCACAATATAAATTCTTAAGTAGGGGGCAGAAAACAAAGTACTCACACACACACACACACACACACACACACACACACACACACACACAAACCGAGGGAACGATCGAAATGTGTTGATTTTGTTTGTGAGGTTTTTTCCGAATGTTTTTTAAGTGTTTTTTTACGTGTTTCTATCTGCGAAATCTTTTTGCAAAAGAATATTCTAAATTGTTCAAAGTTGAGGTTTTCTTCTGATAAATATCTGAATCTTATCTTCTCTTTCGGGTTTCTTCTTCTTCTTCTTCTTCTTCTTCTTCTTCTTCTTCTTCTTCTTCTTCTTCTTCTTCTTCTTCTCCTCCTCCTCCTCATCCTCCTCCCTCTCCTTCTCCTTCTTCTTCTTCTTTCTAATTC
Organism: Octopus bimaculoides; assembly: GCF_046866305.1. NCBI lineage: Eukaryota > Metazoa > Mollusca > Cephalopoda > Octopoda > Octopodidae > Octopus > Octopus bimaculoides. The sequence goes on along the minus strand of NC_142953.1, from coordinate 2,294,300 downwards.
AGTATGTGGCGAAGCATTTAGATGACCCATTATTATAATTATGTATATAATTATAGAATATTTTGTATATATATATATATATATATATATATATATATATATATATATATGCGTATATAATGTTTAGTTAGTCTTACAAACGTAATAGAATCCAATACACACACATACTAAGATATATATATATATATATATATATACATGTATGTATGTATATGGCTGTAAGTAGCTTGCTTACCATCCACATGGTTCTGGGTTCAGTCCTACTGCGTAGCACCTTGGGCAAGTGTCTTCTACTATGGCCTCGGGCCGACCAAAGCCATGCCAGTGGATTTGGTTGACGGAAAGTGAAAGATGCCCGTCGTATATATATATATATGTGTGTGTGTGTGTGTGTGTGTGTGTGTGTGTGTGTGTGTGTGTGTGTGTGTGTGTGTTGGGGTGTCTAGGAAGCCCTCAGATAAGTGCTGATCACTTACAAAGTGGCCATCATTCTGAGTGGAGAGGAATAGAAGAGCACATTTAACTCCAGTGCACCAAATGAACGGACAGTACACACACGCGCGCACTCACACACACACACACACACACACATACATTACATGCGTACAAACATATATATACATATACATATGTGTGTGTGTGGTGGGGGGATTTATTGGCTCTGAAGCTACATAAGTGTCCTAAGTGGTAAAAACCTACTTCGGTAACATCACAACCATTACGTAATTTGTGTGTGTATTGGATTCTATTGCTTATGCTTGTAAGACTTAACTAAACATTGGATAGATAGATTGATTGATTGATTGATTGATTGATTGATTGATTGATTGATAGATAGATAAAGAGTGAGGATGGATGGATGGATGGAATGATAGATATATATAAAATATATATACAATGCTTTATATATATATATATATATATATATATATATATATATATATATATATATACATGCATGTATATAATATGTGTGTGCGTGTGTGCGTATATATGTGTGTGTAATTTTGGGGGGACTAATGGGTATGTGTGAATTAGTGTGTTGAGTAAAGCACGTTCGCAGTTAGGGCTACCTGGTGTCAATCCAATAATTCCGCGGGGTCTATTTCAGTGATAGTTAAGATAATGATAACTGATGAAGGAAGCAGAAGATAGATTCGACGATCGTTTCGATTCACCCTGCAACTGTGCATTATGGGTAGGATTTTGTGTGTCCCACTGTGTTGCGTTAATCTGCAATCTGTACAGCTTTGTGTCACATGAGGAACATGCGTAAAGAAGGGAGTGTCCCGCTGGATATAACGAGGTGTCCTAGGCATGCAGTTCGTGTCCGCTGCCAGCACGAACTGCATGCCTAGTGGTGGGGGTGGGGGTGGTGATAATGTGGAAGAGAAGGAAGACGGTGGTGGTGGAGATAGTGATGCTGCTGCTGCTGATGATGATGATGATGAGGGTGGTGGTGGTGGTGGTGGTGGTGGTTGTGGTGGCGGATCGGCGGCGGTGGTGGTAGTGGTGGTGATGGTGACGATGAGGAAATGGAGGGATATGGTGGTGTCGATGGTGTTGGTGGTGGTGGTGGTAGTGGTGGTGGTTATGGTTCTGATGGTGTTTGTGGTGGTGATGATAATAACGATGACGATGAGGAGGAGGAGGGAGAGGAGGCTGATCGTGATAGCAGTGATGATGATGATGATAATGATGATGTTGGTGATGGTGGTGGTGATGATCTCATTATTACTTCCCTGCCACCCACCCATCCCCCGCCTCATTTGAAATTCATTTCTATTTGTAATATCCCACTTTGTACAACTGTAAGTATTTAACTTAAAATCCGTTTGATTTTTTTAATTATCCATTGCCGTTTTTAATTTATTTCATCATTATCATCATCATCACCACCACAACCACGACCACCGCCACCATCATCATCATCATCATCATCATCATCATCATTATTATTATTATCATTATTATTATTATTATTATTATTATTATTATCGAAGGCGGCGAGCTGGCAGAATCGTTAGCGTGCCGGACGAAATGCTTAGCGGTATTTCGTCCGCCTTTACGTTCTGAGTTCAAATGCTGCCGAGGTCGACTTTGCCTTTCGTCCTTTCGGGGTCAATAAATGAAGTACCAGTTACGCACTGAGGTCGATGTAATCGACTAGTCCCCTACCCCAAGTTTCAGGCCTTGTGCCTAGAGTAGACAGGATTATTATTATTATTATCATTATTATTATTATTATTATTATTGTTATTATTATATCGTTTCAAAATAATTTAGGCTATGTTTGTTTTGCATTAATGAGAATAAGGGATAACCTAATTGTGACGAAAAGCTCTTCCTGCCATTTCCGAGGTAATTTTCCGGATCAGGAATAACAATAAAATTGGGGATTCGCCAAACATTTATAAAAATACTTAAAAAGAAGGTTCAAAAAAACAAAAATATTTCCTCAACACCGACCCCCCCCCCCCCCCATCCCTACCCTCGGTTACGGGGTGGACTTTGAAATAATCAGAAACCCTCCTGTTGGCAAAACGAACAAATGTTTCCCTTTTTCCACCACAACTCACGCCAGGGTATATGTATATGTGTGTGTGTGTGTGTGTGTGTGTGTGTGTGTAAATATATACATATTTATTTATTTATTTATTTATTTATTTATGGGTTTCAGCCAAGTGGCTGTGGTCATGCATGCATATATATATACATATATAGGATAGATGTATGCATGCATGTGTGTGTGCAGGTGCATGTACGTATGTATGTATGTATGTATGTATGTATGCATAGATCGAGCGAGCGAGCGAGCGATCGATAGATATATAGATCGACAAACAGACAGGAGAGAGTCGACCTCCTGTACTTAGACACCAGCTGTTAGCAAAGAAAGACAAAACAAAATTAGAACAGTATTGAACACTCCGACTGCACTGTCTTGATCGAATACTTTCCTTTCTTTAATATTGATACGTGAAGATACTCGCTGATTGATTTTGTATTGATTTTAACGGAAAGCAAATAATATAGACGTTAAGCAATCTTGACAAAAAAACGAAATCCAATGAGGGAACCCCTATAATCAGTGCATTAGAATTCTTATGGGGTGGGAGTAAAGGCACCCAAAGGATATTGGAATCCATAGGGGAGCTGCTAGAAATCTCAGAGAGTATTAGAACCCCTAAAGAAGGATCTAGAAACCGCGAAGAGTTTTAGAATCCTTAAGAGAAGGACTAGAAAGCCCAGAGAGCATTAGATCCCTAAGGGAGGAGCTAGAAACCCCAGTGAGTATTAGAATTCCTGGAAAGGGGGCAAGAGACAATGGCGGCTCGAATATAGGCACTGCGGAACTGCAGCCCCACCCCTATTTCCGCTTAATATTATCGATAACATTCAATATAATGAGTTCCTTTTTCTTTAATTATTTCTTTATATTTCTACATTATAAAATCCTTAAGCTTAATGTCAGTAGCCATCCCCTTGTTTATGAAAAAAATACAAAAATCCTTCACAGTTCCAGCGACGCGGTGTTTGACTGTTGTGCGCATGCTCACATGTCCGAGGGAAAGAGAGCACTGAGTGAACAACAGTGCCGACCCCGGTGTTCCGGTGAAAGGTAGTGTTTCTTTTTGACTCCGTCTGTGTTGTGCTTAAAAACGTGTTTATATTCTTGAATGTGATAAAGTGGAGAGTTACATAACAACTCACACAACGACAAAAAAAAAGCAACAACATCTATCGTCATGGCCACGTGCTGTTTCAACCCTGAAGGATCCGGTTTCGAGATCAGGTGTTTCCGTTTCACAAAAACCCACCTCGCTTTTGGAGCCATAAAACACTGCGATACCAGTAATATACGGTGGAGTAGGGGATGGACCTCCCCATACAGCAAAGTCTAACTTCTGTCCTACGTAAACGAGAGGCTGTCGTGAGTGAATGTAATTTATGATAATTTATGTGGGAAAAGACAGAAGACAAGGATAAAGAATGAGAGGAAGAAGGAGGTGATCGTGTGACAGATGGAGGTGTGAGAAGAGAGAGAGAGAGGAGGAGGAGGAGGAGGAGGAGGAGGAGGGGAAGGTAAAAAAAACAGGTCAAAAGACAGTGACATGTCACACGACATTCAGATGGTTCTTGATGATATCTCTATTATATATGGCGATCTTTGTTGTCCGGCTCGTTGGTCTAGGGGTATGATTCTCGCTTCGGGTGCGAGAGGTCCCGGGTTCAATTCCCGGACGAGCCCAAATATAGTTTTTTCCCCCCACTTATCGTTATTTTTAGTAATTTTACTAATACGGCACGGTAGTGAATCCGTGGTATGAGGTTTTCTTTCCTATCACATGGTTCCGGGTTCAGTTCCACTGCGTGGCACTTTGAGCAAGTGTCTTTTACTATAGGATGTGCTTGTATTGGTTCACCACAGCCACTAGATATATATATATGTGTGTGTGTATCCTTGGTTAAATCAGAGGTCGCCAAAGGGGGTCCGAGAGACCCCTTAGCGGGTCGGCGAGGAATTACAGGGGTTGAATGGAGGTTGAAATACTTAGTCAGCACCATGCTCCTCCCTCACATTGATGTTGTCAATTTCAGTAGAATATATTCCAGCAATATGACTTGTTTTTCACACTTTCTAATGTATGTATGTGTTTCTATCTCAATAGGCGTCATCAGCACAGCAACTATTCGATCTTATCGTCAGCTGGAAAGACACGGGAATAATTCAGACTGGTCAGTGATATTTCTATAGGCAACATAGACACACACAGGTATATCAAATACGATAGATATAGATAGATAGATAGATAGATAGATAGATAGATAGATAGATAGATAGATAGATGAAATAACAGTGAAATTTTTCTTTAATCACCGTCGCTCTGCATCTGTAACGTACCTACTGGATCAGTATTGACCAAGGTTGTGGGGGCATAAGAAAGATAAGATGGTGTGGGAAGGGGCGGTGAAGGTTAAAAACAGATCGAAACAAATGCAACATGTTGCACGATATACAGATGACTCTGGTTGATAAGTTTTTATTGTAAGTTTACTAGTGTCTGGCTCGTTGGTCTAGAGGTATGATTCTCGCTTCGGGTGCGAGAGGTCCCGGGTTCGAATCCCGGACGGGCCCGTTAAATTTTATTTATTTTTTTTTTACTTCTTTTCGACATTTTTATGCGTGTATGTGTTGGATATAATACATATATATGTCGTAGTGTCACGCGTACTTAGACAAAAGTACACACACATGTATATGAGGGGTGCTGAAAAGTTTCTGGCTTTAAGAGCATTGCAAAACAGTCCAACCTTCCCAGTTCTTTTACAGGGCTTAGAAAAACTGAAGGACCCCTGCAATAAGTGTGTGAATGTGAGAGGAGAATATGTTGAATAAAATCATAATTAACTGATCCTCATCCTGTATTTTCTTTTACCCAAAGCCTGGAACTTGTCGGCGCCCCCCTCTTGCATTGATCTGCACAATCTATTGCCACTGATAGTCATCGTGCAGGTTATTTGGCAAAGCAAGGCCCTTGCCCCCAACACCATCACATAAGTAAGTGGCGACAAGGTCAGGTGGAGGATGCTACTAGACATCTTTAATTTTGACCTTGCACATAAGCGGCCATAGGATGATGGTCGTTTCTCGCAGAACTCAGCTCTTTCCTTGCGACCCCTTATTCGTCGAAGCGACGAGAGAATCCATTCGGTGAAAAAAATAAACGGTTGATTATATCAACCGTCGTATTTAATTCGCTGGTGCTGTTATCTTTATCAGCCCCACCAGCAGGATTAAAAGCAAACTTGACAAACGCAGGATATTGGACCCGGAATGCAAAGAATCTTGTAATTAAACACCACACACGAAAAGTTTAGAACAAAACGGAAGTAATCAATCCGGTGATCTACCAATTCTGCCAGCTTCCTTCCTTTCTTAATAATCTACGTTTTTTTCATCAAAGGCAACACATTAAAACGCAATGAAGGTCGAATAAATCTTATCTACTTGAATGATTTCCGAGTAAACAATATGTCGGAAGAAGAGAGATGTGTTTTTGAGGCAATGATGAAGAATAAACAAGACTGAAGAAAATATCGTAGAGAAAGTTGAAAATTGGAGGCAAGAAAACAGCAATAAATAATATTGATTAAGTGGTTGTGTGGTAAGTAGCTTGCTTACCAACCACATGGTTCCGGGTTCATTCCTACTGCGTGGCACCTTGGGCAAGTGTCTTCTACTATAGCCTCGGGCCGACAAAAGCCTTGTGAGTAGATTGTGGATTTGGTAGGCGGAAACTGAAAGAAGCCCGTCGTATCTATGTATATATATGTATGTGTGTCTGTGTTTGTCCCCCCATCATCGTTTGACAACCGATGCTGGTGTGTTTACATCTCCGTAACTTAGCGGTTCGTTAAAAGCTACCGATAGAATAAGTACTAGGCTTCCAAAGAATAAGTCCCGGGGTCGATTTGCTCGACTAAAGGCGATGCTCCAGCATGGCCGCAGTCAAATGCCTGAAACAAGTAAAAGAACATAACAAGAAGAATACATCATGTGTGTGTAGCTTCTTCCCATCTGCAAAACATAATTAAAAAGATTTACGTGAAAATCTAATTACTTATTTTACATCTTTTTTATGTTATGTAACGAATGCTTTGCATGCCGGGAATTCCTAAGGGGAACGCCGGTTTTTTTTTTGTTTTTGTTTTTTTGTAATGGAGCGAAGGTTGGTGGGGGAAGTTGTGAAGCGGGAAGTGGTAACATCGTTAGAGCGGAAGTTAGAAATGCCTTGAAATAATTCGTTTCGGCTCGCTGCGTTTTGAGTTCAAAATCGGGCGGCGACCGATGTTTGCGTTTCGTTTTTCCAGCGTTGATTAGCACTACTCACTTTCTATCTATTTCTCTCTCTCTCTCGCTCTCTCTTGCTGCTAGATTATAAGGTATCTCTTTTACTTGTTTCAGTCATTTGACTGCGGCCATGCTGGAGCATCGCCTTTAGTCGAGCAAATCGACCCCAGGACTTATTCTTTGGAAGCCTAGTACTTATTCTATCGGTCTTTTTTGCCGAACCGCTAAGTTACGGGGACGTAAACACACCACCATCGGTTGTCAAACGATGTTGGGGTGACAAACACAGACACACACATATATATATATACATATATATATATACATATATATATGACGGGTTTCTTTCAGTTTCCGTCTACCAAATCCACTGACAAGGCTTCGGTCGTCCCGGGGCGACTATAGAAGTCACTTTGCCCAAGGTACCATGCAGTGGGACTGAACTCAAAATCACTTGTTTGGAAAACATGCTTTCTTAACAACACAGCCACGCCTGTGCGCGCGCGCGTGAATGCAGTTCGTTATACACACGTTCAGTGTACACACACACACACTTATACACACAAATGATCCAGCATGGCCACAGCAACCAATGAAAGAATTATCATTTTGTCTCTTAATCAACCAATTTTTATATATTCTCTCTCTCTCTCTCTTCTCTGTGTATGGTAGGTCTCTCTCTCTCTCACACTCTCTCTATGTCTCCCTCTGTTCTTCTCTCTCTCTCATTCTATCTATCTCTGTCCTCTCTCCACTCCCACTCTCTCTCTATCTATCTATCTATCTTATCTATCTATCTATCTATCTCACTTTACTAAAAATACTGGTTGGTGACCGACTGCTGAATTTTAACCAAAGAACTGATGTCGCTTAAGCGGGTCAAGATTATTTGGTGCACTGATTGTTTACATTTTTTTTTTCGTTATTCTTTCCTTTTTTTTCTTTTATCTTCCCCGTACATCCAATGAAGATTTGAAGGGAAAGATGGTGGCGCGCTTGTTTACATTCTTATTTATCCTACAGTGAGGCTTTCTAATTGATATTTTATTTCTGTTCTTCTTGTGTGTGTATGTGCGTGTGTATCTTTTTCACTTTGATCCGCTGTACTTTCTGCCTATCTATCTATTTATCTATCTATCAATCTATCTATCTATCTATCTGTCTGTCTGCCTGTCTAGCTATTTATCTATGTATCTAACTATCTATCTATTCATCGATCTATCTATCTATCGATTTATCTATCTATCGATCTATCTATCTATCGATCTATCTATCGATCTATCTATCGATCTATCTGTCTGTCTCTCTATCAATTGCTGTCATTGTTTTCGCTGTCATCGCTTTTCTTTCTTTCTTTCTTTCTCCCCCCCCCCTCTTCCTGTATTAAAACTTAACTTTTTCTACGTATTTTCTTCTTTCTTTCCAGATCTTATCCCCCAATCGGACCCAACAACGATGTAGTTGTTGTTGTTGTTACTGTTGTTACGTCTTGGCAGCGTAGCAACACCGACAGCAACGTAAGACCCAGCTGCAGCACCGCCACCAAACACCACCACCACCACCGCCGCCGCCGCGACCATCAGTGACTTACACCAGTAAAATGACAATATCAACAACAACATCAACACCAACGTCATCATCATCATCATCATCAGCAGCAGCAGCACTATCGCCGCCATCGACTCTACCATCGCCATCAGCAGCAGCACCACCACCACCACCAGCGCCACTATTAACACCAGCAGTGCTACTAGTGACATCTATCTGTCAACAGTCACTTCTTCAACAACGATGACGTCATGAGTGTCCGGATAAAATAAAACCGCAAAAAAAAAATATTAAAATTAAAAAAATATAGACAAAGGCCACGAGAACACAACACACACTCTCACATATACACACACACACACTCACATATATACGCAACAAGCACTAACATTGTATATATGTCCGTGTGATTGCGTACACGCCTTTATTCCCACACTCATCCTACGCGGGCAATGCCAGCTTCCAGCTTCTATCTTTATTTTTAGAGATGGAACTGTAATATAAAAAAAACAAACGGAAAAGTATTTATTTAGCTTTCTTTATTTCAAACAATACAAAAAACTTGAAAAATAAACTACAACATCCAGGAAATTGTGGGAGAATTTACGAAAAAACCAACAGACGAAGACAGGTGGTGTAAACAACAAATGGATGTATTAGTTTAACGCTCGGGAATAGAGAAAGTCTTTGACGTTTCGAGCCTACGCTCTTCAACTGAAAGGAACACAGAAAGAGACAAGGAGAATATATATATATATATATATATATATATATATATATATATATATAATTTTCAAGCGGGGTTTAAACAAAGATATGTGTTTTTTAATAGCGCATGAAGACTCTCTGTGTCCGCCATTAGTTTTCTCTGGCCGTCACTTCCACAATCTTGTTGTGTTTCTGCCTTTAGCATCTCTATAACTGACCGGATTTTTGCAGAGCTCTCCCTCACTAATTTCAGCAATCTCTGCCGATAGCTTCCATATAGTTGAGTGGTGTTTGTCCTTTACAAGGCTAAGCTGTCCCCACTTAACTTTTGTAAGTCTTCCATCAGTTACATACAGCTCAATTAACTGCCAATCATATCATTATAGTTGAAAGGCCTTCGTCTTCTATTAGTGTACCATAAGCAAATTTTTAGTGATTATAGTACCCCGTTGAATGCATATATATATATATATATATATATATATATATATATATGTAGCACCCTGTTAAATATATGTAAAACATATACATATATAGTACCCTGCTAAATATACAATAAAGATATATATATATATATATATATATATATACAGTACCTTGCGTGTGTATATATATTTCCATTAACTGTCACTATGAATATCTCAGAAAGTGAGTTTATGGACCTTAATGACAAAAAGGCCATTTTGTATATTCCGGTATCCGTTTATATCGGGGTCACGATGGTTTTAGGGATCCTGGGTAATTCTCTAGTATGTTACGTCTATGGTTGTTTGATAAAACCTACAACGACGACGTGTTTCATATTATTCCTGGGTATCTACGATCTGGTCTGCTGCAGTGTTACTCTACCGATGGAGATAGTCGAGATGAGGTACCCTTATTATTATTTGCCCACCTGTAAGTTCCAACGATTACAAATCACAGCGACTGCCATTGCATCCGGATTCGTTCTTCTGTCCATAGCCATCGATCGCTACCTGTGTGTGTGCAAACCCCAGAAATCGAAAATCGAATATCGCATGGCTGTTAAAATAGCGATTATGTCGGCTGTTGTAGCCGTGATACTCTCGATACCCGTGTACTTTATATACGGTCAGCACAGTTACGAGATCGAATCGAACGTACTCGTAAGTGAATGCTCGTCGGATTATTCAATGAAATCATCAATACTGCCGCAGATCTACTACGGATTTCTGTTAATCCTCTTCGTGGCAATTCTCATACCGTTGTCTCTGCTCTACATATTCATATGGCAGAAACTCCGGCGGCACAAGAAGAGCTCCCCTTTCGGCACCAATTACTTGATGGCTAGTCGCAACAGCTTCCATTGCCTCGCCAGCAACGAAATGTCTCTGATGATGGCCAAAGGCAAAAGCAAGAGCGACCCAACCGTCAACAACATCAGAATCAACCATACTCCGACCAGGAAGGCGACAATTGACAAACGAAACGGCCACCATTTGTATAAACTCCGCCGAACCACTATGAAGCTGTTCTTTACAACCGCCTTCTTCTCCGTCAGTTTCATACCTTATCATATTCTCATGATATACCGGACAATCGTGGGTAACGTTGGGAATTTAATGCCCCTTAGTGAAGTCCTCTACAATCTGTTCTTACGTTCCTACCAGCTTTATACTTTGAACCCGACGATATACGCCGTGTGTGACCAAAAGTTTTGGAAAGAGCTCTGGAATATGTTTCCATTTTGTAAATGCGGTCACAAGGAAGAAAAAGAAGACAGCGAGGAAATTGAAACCTAAAAAAGAAACACAAACAATAATGATAATAATGAGAGTCATAATAATAATAATAATAATAATAATAATAATAATAACAAACAAACAAACACGACTGAAAACAATACCTCCGCCTTCACTAAGGAGGGGGTCATAATACAATGCTGAAAAAACTATGAAGTAAAGTTAAAGAAAGACTAAAAAACAGAACATTGTAACTATTTCATCAATTTGATGTTTTGTGTAGAACTAAATACGATATTGAAACGGTGAAACGGAATGAAAATTTACTAAAAAAGAAAAAAAATTTTTAAATGAAAATTTAATGTGAACGATATCATTGAGATTGTAAAAAAAAAAGAAATAGAAAAAGAAAACGTGATTCTATTTTTCCCTTTTTTCTTATAAAAAAAAAATTCATGTAATTTAATTCAAGTTTATTTATTGTCATTGTACAGAAGTGCATCGAACAACAAGACGTTTCTAGAAAGAATTTGAATTAAATACGTTACACACACACATGCATACATCCATACATACATACATACATACATACATACATACATACATACATATATATTAATTAATTAATGAATGGCAGGAGAACAGGTGTCACGCAATCAATCACCCTCATTGGTCTACGGCTGTTTCTGCGACAAGATGAAGTATACACAGAACTGAATGCTTGCACCAACCTATAGCTTCCTCGGAACCATTAAACATACATACATACATACATACGTACGTATGTGCACATGTTAACGATACCATTTACAGCATTTAAAAGACGGTACCAGCGGCAACCATTGAATAATGTTCGAACGAACAGTTTACAGCATGTAACGAACACGTAAAAACTATGTAATGAACGTGTAATAATGACATGTAATGATATGTAATGATAACAACACGATTTTGTAAAGGAAGCGGAACATTAAAAACATGGCGGACAGAAATGTACGGAGCAGGCACTTTGTTACTTTTCTCTGTGTTGACCCAGATCACACACCCACTGTTTGACTAGCTGGGACTGTGTCCACATAACGAAAGCAATGCAGACAACTGCGTGCGTGTATGTCGGTATGTGTGTGAATGTAAATGTGTGTTTGTGTCTGTGTATATATATATGTGTGTGTATGTGTGTATGTATATACGTACGTACGTACATATGCATATTCTTTCACTCTTTTATTTGTTTCAGTCATTTGGCTGCGGCCATGCTGGAGCACAGCCTTTAGTCGAACGAATCGACCCCAGGACTTATTGTTTGTAAGCCTGGTACTTGTTCTATCGGTCTCTTTTGCCGAACCGTTAAGTTACAGGGACGTAAACACACCAGCATCGGTTGTCAAGCGATGGTGGGTGGACAAAAACACACACACACACACACACACATACTGAAGTCAAATTTGAATCTAGTCAAACCGCCGTGTTTTTTCCCAACCAGTATTAAGAAAAAATCATGGGACAACTCATGTGAACAGAACGACATCGGTGAGATTCGAACTCTCAGCGACATGTTCCCAGCTGACTCACATCTCAACAGTGGGTGCCACCTCATCTTATATTTGTAATTATTTTTTCAATGTTTCTTCATGTAATGTCATTGAATTTATAAAACAACTTAATAACCATCTTCTGTCTTTTTTGTCTTGTTTTTATTATTATTATTATTATCATTATTATTATTATTATTATTATTATTATTATTATTATTATTATTATTATTATTATTATTATTATTATTATATTTCGTGCATTGTAAAAATATAACCATTTTATTACAGATAAATTTTAACAACAGAATCTTGTATAAACTCTGTTTGAGAACTACTTTTATAGACGATCAAATACACCAGTTCGTTCGTTTCACTTTACCTATTTCAGCTTTTCCCTCAACATTAACCGAATTCATTTCACTTCACCTTATTCGATATTTTTCCTTGACATTAAACCATTCCGTTTCCGTTCGTTTCCGTTTATTATCCGATTTCAAATTTTCTCACACCGAAATATAAACTAAAACATCATTTGAACTGAGTACGCCCTCCTTTTACGCCGTTTACGCCGAAATCCTATCAAGATTTCCGAGACGGTTTCTCTCTTGTATTTTGGGTTCCTGCCTCAAGAACTTTGAACTTATATCATACGATCTCTTTGTGTTTTTCCGGAAATTTCCATCGGCAAAATATATATAAATTGACCCAATAAATTTGACAAGTAGATATCACTTTTAGAAGAAATAAACTACTCACTTCTTCCTATCTTTCTTTTCTTCTTCTTCTTCTTCTTCTGTAGCACACAACATTTACACATGGACGCAAGACACGCAGACGACACACATACACACACAGCCTTCACTGACGCAACCACCACATCTGTACTTACGACCACGTACACAACGCCCGACCCAGGAGAAATAGAGAAAAACAACAACAACAATAACCACACACTCAAAAAAATAAAATAAAACAATAATAACAGCAATAACAACAAAAGCGAAAACAACAAGATAGGACAGCATTTCGTCAGCCTTTACGGCCTGAGTTCGAACTCCGCCAAGGTCGTCTTTTACTCTTTTATTTGTTTCAGTCATTTGGCTGCGGCCATACTGGAGCAACGCCTTAAAGAAGTTTTTAATCGAAGAAATCGACCTCAGGACTTATTCTTTGTAAGCCTAGTACTTATGATATCGGTCTCTATTGCCGAACCGCTAAGTCACGGGGACATAAACACACCGGTTGTCAAGTGATGGTGGTGGAGGGACAAACATAGACACAAACACACACATAAATATATATATTTATTTGTTTTGTTTTTTTAGTCCTCTCCTTCAAATACGCCGAGATAGACAGGAGTGACCATCATATATATATGTGTGTGTGTGTGTGTGTGTGTGTGTGTGTGTGTGTGTGTGTGTGTATACATACATACATATACAGATAGAGAGATAGATACATACATATATATATATACATACATATATATACATATATATATTTACATATACAATATATATATATATATCCATACACATACACATCTGTTATATTTTTAACCTGCGTACACGCACTTGCGTCAGGGTGTGTGCGTGTGTGTGCGCGCGCTTAATGCCAGATGTACACACACACACACACACACACACACGTGTGTGTGACGTAGGCATCATCTGTAACTGAAAGGTGATTTCCTTGGTCACTACATAGAAACTTCTTAGTCGAGGTCAAGTATCGCTTGCGATAATGATATACAAGTGTTTCAGAGGCTTGGTCAACATCAAAACATACCACTTCTCTCTCTCTCTCTTTCTCTCTCTCTCGTTTTCATTTTCGTTATTGATTGTATGCATGTATGTAGATATGTATTATGTGCCTATATATATATATATATATATATATATATATATATATATATATATATATATATATATATATATATATATATATATATATATATATATATATATATATATATATATATATATATATATATATATATATATATATATATATATATATATATATATATATATATATATATATATATATATATATATATATATATATATATATATAGGTGCAGGCATGGCTGTGTGGTGAGAAGCTTGCTTCCCAACCACGTGGTTCCGGGTTCAGTCTCACTGCGTGGCACCTTGGGCAAGTGTCTTCTACTATAGCCTCGGGCCAACCAAAGCCTTGCGAGTGGATTTGGTAGACGGAAACTGAAAGAAGCCCATCGTGATACTGAGTGCGACTGAACTCGGAACCATCTGGTTGGAAAGCGAAATTTGAACTCAGAACATGGAAGACAAACGAAATATCGCTAAGCACTTCGCACGGCGCGCTAACGATTCTGCCAGCTCGCCGCCTTGATGATGATGATGATGATGATGATGATGATGATGACGATAATAAAACGAAGTGACAAAAGGGCAGTGCGTGTGCTTTCATTCGCCAACGGATCCACCCAAAATACAGCGGACAGACATACACACTTAACACAGACGTATGTTGTGGGCATATAAGATAAATGAATCTCCCCCCAGTAGTGTTTCTACTCCCATCTAACCACACTCCACCACCACCGCCACCATATCAGTTGATTCCATCACGTTGTAAAAGTAAAAATTCCAATCTCTTTGGTTCAATAGAAACACGTTTCTCCGTGTTTCTAACCATTCCTGTTATTCTTCTTCGTGTTGGATTACCACCGAATGGAATTCTGGCAATTCTTTCTTTCCATTTTTCGAGTACGAAAAACACTGTTCTTACCAATTCCTTTGGCACTCTACCAAAAGATACCTGATTGCTCTCACCTATAGCTTGCCATTCTCTTCGACACCTCCAACCCAAAACCGATCCTCCCCTCCATTCCATCTCTCTCATAGCAAACGTTTTCAACTTTACTTCGGTTTTACCAAAATTTTATTCAAAACTTCTTCCTTCTTTTCCTTCTTAGTTCTGTTCTTCTTCATTTCCTTCTTTTTCTTCT
>NC_142953.1:2263958-2273958 GCF_046866305.1 Octopus bimaculoides | reverse complement strand
CAGTTTCCATCTACATATAAATAGATAGATATAGATAGTTAGATTGATAGGTAGATAGATAAATATGTACACACACACACACACACACACATATATAATCAGTGGCATACTGTGAACATTAAAATATGAAGTTCTCGATCTTGCAACGAAGTAAACTCGAAGCCAAACATGGTTTGTTTATATTTGTTTGTTCCCTTTGCATCTTTGTCTTTTTTGGGGTTTTTTTTTACCTTTTTTCTTTCATTTCGAAACTGAATGAATGTCATATGATCAAATGACAGCTGTACTCTCTATTTATAAATAGAACGGCGATGGCGGGGGGGGGGGGACAGACAGAAATGGCAATAAACGGTCCGGTTGGGTTGGGTTGGGTTGGGTCGGGTTGCGTTGTTGTCTTTGGAGCAGAATCTGAAAGTTCTTTTCACTTGATCTGACTCTCAGCAACTGTGAAGAAAGACATTGTACTTCTTAATATGTCTGACTGACTGAAGGAAGATTACTTAAGAGGTAGAGGGGAGGGGGAAGCAGGGGGAGGGGAAGCAGGGGGAGGGGGAAGCGGGGGGAGGGGGAAGCAGGGGGAGGGGGAAGCAGGGGGAGGGGAGGAGGGGAGAGGGGGGAGGAGGGGGAGGAGGGGGGGATGCGGGGAGGGGAGGGGAGGAGGGACACATACAGAATGGCAAGGGTAATGGTGTTGATTCTATAGACCTGTAAATTAGATTAACACATGTGTATATATATATATATACATATATATATATATATATATATACACACATACACACAGAAACACAGGCACACACACATGTACATACCCCCAGCAGATACACCCCCACAAAAACCCCATCTGATACCCTTTATATATATATATACATATATATATATATATATATATATACACACATATATATACATACATGTGTACATATGTAAGAAATTACATAGATGACAAGGAAATAAGAAATTATGTTCTGAGGCGTCTGTATATTTCATTCTAACACCAAGTTATCAGTATCACTATACCAACCTCATGTCTTCTACAGAAATAAAAAACGGTAAACTGTAAAATCCAACTTACTTAGACTGCATCATCACATTAAGTCTGAGGTTGACGGTTCCGGTTGTTTCTGTTCGGAATCCAAATTTACTCAAATGATTTCCCTAAAAGGCAAAACAACATGGAATCAAAGAAAAAGAATTTCATTGTTGCCAAAGTTATAAATTCTTCAAAAATTTCACAGTAATTAGCTATTGGGACAGACTCATCATCATTGTTGTTGTTTTAATGTCCACTTTTTTTGTGTTTGCATGGGTCAGATGGATTTCATTGAGGCAGAGTTTCTATGGCCAGATCTTGTTGCCAAACCTTAATTGTTTCCAAGCAACGTCATCCCCCCCCCTTCCCCATGGCCAGATATATATTCACACAAAGTATTGGGAATAAATGACACTGCTTGTATAACAGGGACACTCATTTACAACTATTACATGATGCCAACACAAGGTGACACAAACATATGCACACACTCACTCACACACAAACACACAAAGACAAACACACGCACACATACACACACACAAGCAGAGGTAATGGTGCCAAATAAGAAACCCTGGTGCTGGCACCACATAAAAAGCACCCGTTGCAGGTCTCACATAAGAAGCACCAGTCCTGGTGCCACAAAAATAGCACCAGTGTTGGTGCCACTTAAAAAGCACCCAGTACACTCTGTAAAGTGGTTGGCAAAACAGAGAATTGAACCCGGTATGGTGAGGGTCCTGCATCATCACTTCGTACTAAACTTCTTTACATTTGGGTGAAATTATTATCTTTAAGATTTATCACCAAAACTGTTTTACCTGGAAAGTTGAAGGAACACCAGTGTATGTCGGATCCTCAAGCTCTGGAGAACCACCAATGAAAAACCTCCGCAACTCAGCCAAAACTGAAACCCCTGTGGGTCTCCAGCAGTTCAAAGTTTCCTTGTGGACACCTGCAATAAATGTCAGGGTTAAAATTAACTTTGCTCTCTTCAACACTTTGGTATTCTTGACAAAGCTAAGCACAGCATGGTAGCCCAACAACACAGCTATTAACAGAGCACACATGCAATCACATAATGTGGAGTATCTTTCATCTAAGAGGTGTGTGATGGTGGTGCTGCTAACACTGGTGGTGGGGTTGGTGGTGGTGGTGGCGGTAGCGCTTGTACTGGTGGTGGTGGTTGTGGTATTGGTGGTGGAGGTCGCGGTGCCAGTGGTAGTAGTGGTGGTGGTGTTAGTGGTGGTAGCACTAATGTTGATGGTGGTGGTGGTAGTGGTAGTGGTGATGGTGGTGATGGGTGATAGTACTGATGGGTGATGGTGGTGGTCTTGGTGGTAGTACTTGTGATCCTAATGGTGATAGTGGTGGTGGGTGCTGCTGCTACTGCTGCTGCTGGCAGTGGTGGTGATGATGATGGTGCTGGTGGTGATGATGATGCCCATACAGTGTGTATTTGTGAATTGTATTACAACACAGAGTGTGCATATATACATGTTCTGTCTACTGAACTTCCATCAACCACAAGAATATGATACCAGTAATTACCTGTTTGGGAAGGTATAACATAATGCGTGTAACCTTCTGTACGATAGCGGTGCCAGGAATCCATAGAAAGTACTTCGATGTATAGAATTGGTAAACTGGGCAACTTTTCTACAACAAACAAACATTTATGTATATATACATATATTATATATATATATATATATATATAAGAAAGAGATCAACAATGGTGAGAGAATGGGTAGAAGGGAATTTTAAAAAATTGTCCAACAAACCATCAGCATCTGATTGCATCTGTTCTAGTTGATAGAATAATTCTAGATCAAAGGGAAAACTGTAGTAGGCAACATTCTCCTGTAACAAACAAATAATAATAATAATAATAATAATAATAATAATAATAATAATAATAATAGTGAATGAATAATAATAATAGTAATAATAATAATAATAATAATAATAATAATAATAATAGTGAATGAATAATAATAATAATAATAATAATAATAATAATAATAGTGAATGCCGTGATGCAGTACCAGGCAGTGGTTCTCATGGCTTTTGATCTTAATTGATTGGAAGTGTTATCATGGACATTGTTTTGTCTTGGTATAAAAGATGGGCTACAGCAAATATTCTGCTCAATGCCATAGATTTGCTTGTCAGTTGTTTGACCTTAACCAGTTGAGCATGTCCCTTGGTGGCTGACGATATATGCATCTCTGATTATGAGCAGAGGTAGTGGGGGAGCATCACAGTAATGTGTTGAGAGGAATTCTTTGGGGTTTGGATAATTCACCTCTGGAAACATGGGTGCTTTGTTCAACGTCCTTAAACAACCCTTATTCAGGGACCTTTTGAGCAGGTTGGGCTACTCAAACCATTATTATTATTATTATTAATTCTGGGGTTAATGAGTCATGAAATCTTTAGCACGTCAGACAAAGCACAATATTTTACCACAAAAATATTCAGTGACGATCAAGGGCAATAACTCTTTATATAAGCTAACTCTATTGCTTCTGAGTTACTTCCCCTATTTATCTTTTATAACTGTCGCTGTTCTATTCGACAATTATGAATATCGATATCTGGGTTTTTTTTTCGTTGTTTTTTTTTCGTTGTTTTTTTTTTACGTAAGATTCAAAATACGACAAAAGATAACAGCCATATCATAAATAGATGCCATATTAAGTATGGTTAATGATACAATCCATTAGAATCATTTTAGCCAGCTGAATGGACTGGAGCAATATTTAAGTGTCTTGCTCACCACAGAATCAGGGGAGACAGCCATGTGAGCTGATGGCTTGGGAAGGACCTTGGATTCTCTCTTGACAAAGAGGACAAAGACTAACTACATTAAAGCCATTGGCATAAATACATAAATGCAGATATGTATTTTAAAATGTTAGAAAAATTCCACCAAAAATGCCTTCGTCATATTTTAAGAATTAAATGGAATTCACTCCAAACACAGATATCCTTGCATCTGCAGGCATCCCCTCAATTAAAGCCATGATTTTGAGGAACCAATTGAGATGGTGTGGCCATATTGTTCGAATGGCAGATGAACGCATGCCGAAACAGCTGTTTTATGGTGAGCTTGCAGAGGGGAAACGTTATCGGCATAAACCTAAAAAAAGGTTTAAGGATTGCATAAGGACTGCTATGAAGTCAATTGGAATGACTCCAAAAGATATAGAAGTCCTCGCTTCAGAACGAGTTGGATGGCGAACAAGGGTGTGGAGTGGAGTGAAAGCATTTGAAGAGGCCAGGATGATGCAAGCAGGGCTCAAGAGACATTTAAGGAAAAAGGTGAAGACTGAGAAGGTGAATGACAAGGACCTTTTTATGTGCACAGTCTGTGACAGACCATGTCTGTCCTTGGCTGGCCTCAAATCTCACCTGCGAACCCATGGAAAACAAACCTCACCCAGCTATTCTGATTATATGTCTGTGCACACGTTTGAATGTGGTGTGTGCCAGAGGGTTTGCAAATCCAATGGGGGTCTTAAAAGACATGTTAGGATCCACAATGAGCAGAACTTACTTGCAGGTATTGGTAGTGCAAATCAGAGATGCAATCTGTGTGGGTGTTTTTTCAAAACACTGTCTGGTTTAAAAAGCCACATCAGACGCCATGAAAGGGCTAAGGTGTAGGTGCAGGAGGTGGTCAAACTCTGTTTAAGGAGTAGACAACCACCATATATATATATATATATATATATATATATGTGGCCAAAAGTCACCCGACAGCAAATCAAAATTCCATAAATACTCTCTGTAATTCTGTATTGACTCGAATGGGAAAATGGTGTCACTCAAGAAGGACTTCAGTTTGAACAATTTTCATGATGTTTCATATTTCGATGCTTTTATTAAATTCATTCAGTTGTTAAATATGAATATACATCTTGGAATTAAAATGGTTTTGATTTACTGTCGGGCGACTTTTGGCCAACCCTGTATAAGGCAGCGAGCTGGCAGAATCGCTAGCACGTTGGACTAAAGGCTTCGTGATATTTCACCTGTCGGTACGTTCTCAGTTCAAATTCTGCCGAGGTCAAATTCACCTTTGATGAAGATGAGTGCAATGCCACTAAGCGTTTTGTCTGGCATGCTAATGGCTCTGCCAGCTTGTCACCTTACTGGTCTTGATAATATTAATTGTGATTATAATAAAGGGCTTCAACTGTACACAATACACAACACACAACTAACCTTCCCTTCAACTTTAGTCTGACATGTTTGGGTGACCCAGGAGAGTTCTTGTGAAGGGGGAACACTCCAGCCTGCAATTGGATAAAAATAAAACAAATCAAAAGATATAAACAGCGGAATTTGAACACAGAAAGAAAAGATGGATGAAATACTCCCGAGCATTTTACCTAGCATGCTAATGGTTCTGTCTGATCACTACCTTAATAATAATAATAATAATAATAATAATAATAATAATAATAATAATAATAATAATCCTTTCTAATATAAGCACAAGGCCTGAAATTTGTGGGGAAGGGGTAAGTTGATCACATCAACCCCAGTGTTTCACTGGTGCTTAATTCAATAATAATAATAATAATGACGATAATAATAATCCTTTCTTATTTTGACACCATGCCAGCAATTTTGTAGAGCAGGGAAGACAATTCCATCGACTTCAAACGGATGGAAGGCAAACTGACGTTAAAAAAAATGGAAGAAATACAATTAAAGCATTTTGTCCGACGCACTAAACATTCTTCCAGCTCACCGCCTTAAAAATTACCAATAATAATAAATAACAACAGCAGAGTTTTATTCATTATACTGAATCCAGACGAAATTTTAATCAAAGTAAAAACCTCGCTACAAGGGAGGTAATCTAAAACTAACCGGAGTTGTCGCCCTTCGTTTTAATTAATGACTTTTACCCGTGAGATTTAATGAGTCTCATTAGCAATTGCCGTTAATTTTGGATGGGAAATAACTAATTATAATTCTGTTACGCAAAGTATCACTGAATTCCTGATTGTAAAGTTATATTTTACTTACAAGGAGATTTTCAGGGATTGGACTACGGTTATGCTGGAGCATTTTAGTTCCAAAGTTTGGTTGAAGTCGAACATGTCAAAGCCAGAAAAATTGATTTCAAGCCTGGTATTTAAGCTATCGGTCTCTATTTCACGGACCGCTAAGTTACGGACACTTCAAAAATGCAATGTCAGTTTATCAAACGGCTGGGGTAGATACCAAACATACAAGAATCTAAACATAGACACATACATATGTACGTACATGTATATACACACATACATACATACTCACACATACATACATACATACATACATACATACATACACACTCACACATACATACACCCACATACATACATATACACACACACGTACATACACACACACACACGTGTGTGTATAGTCTTACCTCTTGGTAGTTCGACAAAAAAATGCAGATAGAGATTATCGTATTCAAAATTTCTGGCAGATTCTGGAAAACAGAGACCAAACATAAAAACAATAATAAAAATATTAATAACAATGATGACGATGAATATGGTGATTTCTTTTATTAGCCATCACAGGGGCATAAATGAGAGGGGCCATCACAAAGACAGACAACGTGCGGGGGATGGGGGGAGAAAAGAATGGAAAAGAGAGTGAAATGCGATAAAAGTATTTACAGAATATAGAAACTGTGACAGCATGAATGATGCAGTCGAACTGATACAGGAGAAACTCCAACTAGGGCCAATCAAGGAACCACACGGATCCAGGATCACCCTGACCACCAAAGGTACGAGCCCTGTCTCCTGCTCTCCAATCGACAGGCGCTTACTTGGAATAGGGGCCATTCACTAGAATAAACCTCTTGCCACAAATTCACTGGGGGTGGGGGAGGGGAGCACTTCTCTCCACCCCTCACTTCCCTTTCCATGGAGTTTTAGAATCATTCTGACCGAAGGGGACGGTGTCTTTGCTCAGTGCTTGTAGCCTTGTCCACTACTTCCTTAAAGGACCAACTACCTCCATCAAATATTAAAATGTAACACCTTAAAGGACCAGCTACCATCACTAATTGTTAAAATCTAGCACCCCCAAGGGACCAGCTACCTTCACTGAATGCTAAATCTAGCACCATAAAGGACCAGCTACCTTTCCTAAATATTTAAAATCTAGCACCTTAAAGGACTGGCTACCTTAATAACATGTTAGATGTTGAACAAGAACTTCAAATGAATTTGTTCGATACAGAATTTGATGAAATATTTAAATATTAAACGAGCAATGGTGGAGATGTTGATTACAACGAGAACGAATGGCAGAGGTGGCGAGTAATTTTTAATTAACAGACAATTAAATATTTAATGATTCCATTCACGAGATTTGAGGATGATGGCAGTGGAGGTGGTAGTGGAAGTGATGGTGGTGGTGGTGACGATGGTGGTGGTGATGGTGGTAGCATTGACAACAACCATAATGGAGATGACGATGATGATGGTGGTGGTGGTGGTGGAGGTGATGTGGCAGATGGGGAAGTGGAGTAGTAGGAGGAGGACAACGTCGACGATGACAACAATAATGAGCTGATACAGTTGTTGATCATGATGACGAAGTTGACAACCTTGGCGCAGGTGGTGGTGGTGGTGGTCATGACGATGATGATGATGATGATATTATGAAGTCACCAGTAGTGGTGGTAGTGGTGGGGATGTTTGTGGTGGTGATGAATGATGATGATGATGTTGGTGCTGGTTGTGGTGCTGCAGTCCGTAATAATGTTGATGATGACAACGATGATGATGATGATGACGATGATGTTTGTGGTGGGGAGGTCAGTGGTGGTGATGATGACAATGATGATAATAATGATGGTGGTGGTGGTGGTGGTGGAGGTGGCGGGAAGGTATTCAAAGCCAACCACCACCACCACCTCACTTCTATCACCACCACCCCTGCCGACCCCTACAACTCCACCCCACCACCACCACCGTCCCCACCGCCAATTAACCCTAACCCCCACCCCACCCCGACCCCTAAACTTACCGATCTCTCCAAACAGCATGACCCTCAACACGTTTCTTTCAACCTGGAAAGACAAGAAAACAACTGATTAATTATTCACCAAGGTGCAACAACATCAACATCAACAACAACAATCGGATGCAGGTGCATATCTCTGCAGCCACAGCAACAGCAGCAGCACCTGCTGCAGGTGCATGCACGCGCGCGCGCCTGTGTGTGTGTGTGTGTGTGTGTGTCTGGTGCAGTTTAAGGTCATCTGGTGCTCTACAGTAGTAGTAGCAGCAGTAGCAGAAGTAGTAGTAAGAAGTGTTGATGCTGCAGTAGTCCTGTAGCAAAGAGGTTCCCAGAGTAAAAGAGTGTGTGTGTGTTGCGGGTGAGGGGGTGGGGTGGCAAACAAGAGGAATTAAGGGTGGTGGTGGTGGCGGCGGACATGGTGGTTGTAATTGTGGTGGTGGTGGTGGTGGTAGTAGTAGTAGTAGTAGTAGTAGTAGTAGTAGTAGTAGTAGTGGTGGTGGTCGTGGTCGTGGTACTGGTGGTGGTGGTGGTGGTAGTGGTGGTGGTGGTGGTAGTCGTAGTAGTAGTAGTAGTAGTAGTAGTAGTAGTAGTAGTAGTGATGGTGGTGGTGGTGGTGGTGGTGATAGTAGTAGTAGTAGTAGTAGTAGCAGCAGCAGTAAAAGTTGTTGCTGTTGTTGTTACAGCAGCAGTAGTAGCGGTAGTAGTAGTAGTAGTAGTAGTAGTAGTAGCAGCAGCAGTAAAAGTTGTTGCTGTTGTTGTTACAGCAGCAGCAGCAGCAGTAGTAGCGGTAGTAGTAGTAGTAGTAGTAAACAAATTATGGGAGTAAGAAATCTTGAATATTTCACACACCCCCACCCCGACCTCCATTTATAAGGAAAACTTTCTCAAATAATGGAGTTCTAGTTGTTGTTGTTGTCGCCGTCGTTGGCAGGCAAGTCGACATAGAAACAGACAGACAGAGAAACAGACAGATGAGATTTTGTGGCTTTCATCAATTTCCCATCAACCTGAAATAAACCCCAAGAACCAACAGAATTGAAAGAAAGAGGAACTGTTTTACCGTTTCGAATTCTTTTCCAATAAACGTGGCCAGAAGACTGTTGTGTCGCTGGTAGAGCTGCAACAGAGACAAGAAACTGTCTGAATGACTAGGGCAGGGAAGGAGGAACCACACGCCCAGGGACGCCTGCTCATGAAAACATAACAGCAAAGTTGGTTCTAGCACACCAGACATTTTTCCATCCTAGATATCCTTAATTGGTTATAACTACACCATTTGTGACGAACTCATTAACCTTACTCCCTGCGGTTTACAGAGTCATCACTCAACATTCATTAGTCTGTCCTTCAGCCATTTCACATCAGTCTTTACTCTAACATTCACTCACTCACACACACACTCACACACATACACACACAGAGGCCAAGCTGAATTCCAAGCCACCACTCCCAAGGTCATAAGGTTCTCAACCCCTAACCTCCACTCAGCTGTCTGACAGGTAACAGGTAGCAGGTGATAAGTGGCAGTCAACAGGTCGTTCCTTTCCTTACTTCCTCCTTCCCAGGTGTGGTTATGAAAAACAATGATTCACAAGGATCTGAAATGAATTCAGTTGAATAAACACAAAGAGATGATCTTTTAGGATTGGTTTTGGACCATGAGGTGGGGCAGGAGTTTAGGACTGGACGCTCTTCCTGTCACTAACTCTCACCTCGTTTTCCAGGTAAGAGGCTTTCATAGTCTTTCCTGGTAAGGAGTTTTCATACTCTTTCCTGGTAAGGGGTTTTCATACTCTTTCCAGGTAAGGGGTTTTCATACTTTTTCCAGGTAAGGGGTTTTCATATTTAATTGCTGTGCCCTCAGAAAGGGCAAAGCAATTGGTCACAACGTCAACAAGAACTGTCGAGATGCACACT
>NC_142953.1:2256458-2261458 GCF_046866305.1 Octopus bimaculoides | reverse complement strand
GTAGTGGTGGTGGTGGTGAAGAGGATTACATCATCTTGTGCGTCCTTCCTGTTTTAAGTGGCTAGGCTGTGACTTGGTAGCAATTTGGCTGCTATTTCTAGCAGATCAAGTGCCACTTTTTGTGTATCGCATTGTAACATGGTCGTTATAGTAATCGTGGTAGTAGTAGTAGTAGTAGTAGTAGTAGTAGTAGTAGTAGTAGTAGTAGTAGCAGCAGCAGCAGCAGCACTAGGCTACCACCACCACCACCACCACCACTACTCTCACATCCGTTTGTTCTCTTTGATGACAGAAACAAGTTGAGATCATTCACCTCTTCTTATGTCATGTCACGAACATGATGACGATGATGATGATAGTGATGATGATGATGATGATGATGATGATGATGATGACTGTAATGGTGGTGATAGTGGTCGTGGTGGTGGTGGTGGTGGTGTTGGTGGTCGTGGTGGTGGTGTTGGTGGTGGTGGTGAAGGGGGTGATGGGGTAAATGTCTTCTACTATAGCCACGGGCCAACTGAAGCCTTGTGAGTGGATTTGGTAGACAGAAACAGAAAGAAGCCCATTGTATACATATATATGTATGTGTGTGTATATGTTTGTGTGTCTGTTTGTCCCCCCAACATCGCTTAACAACCGATGCTGTTGTGTTTACGTCCCCATAATTTAGTGGTTATGACGACGATGATGATGATGATGGTTAAATATATATGTATTTATATATATCTATCTATATATATATATATATATATATATATATATATATATATATATATATATACGCTATAAATGGAGGAAAAACAACAAATATCTTTGGTGCTAAAAAAGTCAACAGACACTGTTTAATTTATGTGCATATTGTCACAGATAAACAGATTGATAGTCACAAATAGAAAGACTGTCAGTCATAGACAGATTCACAGAGGGATAAACAGATTGACAGTCATAGACAGGCACAGACAGAATCATAATCATAGGCAAATAGACAGGCTGACTGTCATAGCCGGACAGATTGACAGTCACAGATGGATAAATTGACAGTCGTGGGCAGATTGACAGTCACAGTAAGACTGACAGTCAGAGACAGATTGACAGAGATAGACAGATTGACAGAGATAGACAGATTGACAGTCACTGTCAGATAGATTGATAATCAAAGATAAACAGACAGGCAGTCAAAGAAGATAGACTGAGGATTGACACAGACAGACAGTTGGACCATTACAAGTTAAACAAGACAGACAGAACAGATTAACAGCCATGGAACGATAGATGGAATGAGAAGATGATGGTGGTGGTGGTGGTGGTGGCAGCAAGGACAATATTAAAGGATGAGGGTGGGCAGAATGATGAGGATGAGGAGGAGAATAAGGAAATAAAAAGCAATATAGCAGAAATCAACATTAACACTGTATAGCAAAAGCTGTAGTAGTGGTGGTGGTGGTGATGATGTAGTGGTTGCAGTAGTAGTAGTAGCAGTAGTAGTAGTAGTAGTAGTAGTAGTAGTGGAGGTCCCTGTCATCACTGTCACTGTTGTGTTGGAGGTGGTGATGCTGGTGGTATCTATGACAGGGGGGTAGTAGTAGGAGGAGGAGGAGGAGGAGGCGGAGGAGGAGGAGGAGGAGGAGGAGGAGGCGGAGGAGGAGGAGGAGGAGGAGGAGGAGGAGGAGGAGGAGGCGGAGGAGGAGCGACAATAGCGTGTTTGGATTTCTCCCCCCCTGTTCCACAATGGACTGAGTGACCCCACACTACATCAATGACCAAAAGAGCGAGTGTAATAAAGTAAACGTTTCCTGAATGATGTTCGGGAGGGGGTTGCATGTTGTGGGTGGGGGTGGGCGGTAGTGGGAGTTGGTGTGGTGGAGGTGTGGATGGGGAGGTGATTGTGGAAGGGGTGGTGAAGGGGGTGGGTGGCAGGGGAGGTGAAAGTACCATAGAAATGGAGAGAGAGAGGAGTTGGAGAGAAATAAAGGGGAGGAGGAGGAGGGAGTGATGGACGAGGTGAGGCAGGAGAACAAGAAGATGAGAAGAAGAGAAGAACAACAACGTCAACAAAGATGGATAGACAGGCAGACAGACAAACAGACAGCAAAAGCGAGAGAGAGAGAGAGTTAAAGACAAAGAAAAACTGAAATAGAGAGAGGGTGGAGAGGAAGAGGGAGAGAGAGAGTGGTGAGGAAGAGGAGGAGGAAGAAAAGAATGGAGAACAGGAGAGGATAGGAGAGGTAAAGTGTGAGAGAATGAGAAGAGGGAGAGAGAAAGGGGGAGGAGGATGTAAATGATAAAGAAAGAAAGGAGGAAAGAAAGTGGTGATGGAAAAGGGAGGGGGTGAAGAGATGGGAGAGTAAGAGAGGGGAAGAAATAGAGAGAAGAAAAGATGCAAGGGAAATGTAAAGAGGGGGGAGAGAGAGAGAGATAGAAGTGATAAGCAGAGAAATAGAAAGACCTACATAGGAGAGAGAGGGGGAGGAAGAATGAGTGAGAGGAAGAGAGAGAGTAACTAGAACGAAAGAGAGAGGGAGGGAGAAGGAGAGACTTGCCCAAGGTGCCACTCATTGGGACCTAACTCAGATCCATGTGGTTGGTAAGCAAGATGCTTACCACACAACTAAGCCTGTGCCTAAATATAGGAATGATAGAGAAATAATGGAGAGAGAGGGAGAGAGAAAGAGAAAGATATAGACAGGAGAGAGAGAGGGGGAGAAGAGGAACAATGAAAAGGCAAAAGTGAGAGAGAGAGAGAGAGAAAATACACAAGTAATAGAGAAAGAGGAGATAGTGAGAGAGAGAGAGAGAGAGAAACCAGCGAGAAAGATAGAGAGACACAAGAGAGAAAAGAGATAGAGACAAAAAGATGGGAGGGAGGAGAGATAGGAGAGGGAGAGAGGAGAGCGAGAGAGAGAGTAGTAAAAGAGAGAGAGTAGGAGAGGGAGATCAGGGAGAGAGACAAACAGTCAGACAGACAGCAGCTCAAGAACAGCCAAAGAGAGAGGGAGCAGCGAAAGAAAGAAAGAACAGAGAGACGGAGAACAAAGACAGAGAGTAGTGAAAGAGAGAGCAGATAAAGAGAGAACGGAGACTGAGAGGCGAAAGAGAGACGACATAAAGAGAGGGGGAGCAGTGAGAGAGACAGGCAGAGAAACAGCAGTTAGAGAGAGGGAGGGAGAGAACAGAAAGATCAGAGAGAAAGAAAGGGAGTTTTGCATGAGAGAGAGAAGGAAAGAGAGGAGAGGTAAGAGAATAAATCTGGAAGTGTATTTTATTTGATGCTGCACAGAGCAGCTCTCTGTGTGTGCATGCAAGTGTTTCGACTGACGCTGGTGCACTAAGTGCACTGTGCTGGTGCACCCGATGCCTCTCGAGCTGATTGGAAACACGAAAGACAGGGGAAAAAAAGAAGACAAAAAAAGTGAGGAGGAGGATGAGGGGTGGATGCGAAGAAGGCGATAAAAGAAAAAACAAAAAGAAAAAAGAGTGGATTTACTATGGTGTTGTTGTTTTCTGCTTTTTCCTTTGCCATGGCTTTTCGTTTTGGTTTTTGATTTTGGTTTTGTTTCTATCTGTATCTTCTTTGAATTTATTCCTTGATACATATACTGTATGTGTGTGTGTGTTTGTGTGTGTATACATACATATATATAAATATATATGTGTGCGTGTGTTTATATATATATATATATATGTATATATAAAAACATATATATGTATATATAAATATGTATGTGTGTATATGTATATATATGTATACACACACACATGTATATATATATATATATGTGTGTGTGTATGTATATAGGTATATGTGTATAAATGTTTATATACATATATGTGTATCTTTTATTTATACAAAGGTACGGCATGAATACACACACACACACATTGATGATAATGATGATGGGAGGGGGGGTAATAGTGATGATGATGATGATGATGATGTTAATGATGCTCCTGCTTACAGTGATGATGATAAGTGCAACTAAGATAACCGATTATTATCATTATTAATATTATTATCATTATTAATATTATTAATATTATTAATATTATTATTATTGTTGTTATTGTTGTTGTTGTTGTTATCACTATGGTTGCAGTTGAGGTTGTTATTCTTGTTGTTTATTGCAGTGGTGATAATGCCAAGGAGGAGGAGGAGGAGGAGGAAGAGGGATAACAGGGGGAGGGTAATGGGGAGGAGGATGGGATATGGTTGGAGTACGGGTGGATGTAGAGGAGAGGAGGAGGTGGTGGTAGCAAAGGAGGGGGGAAAGGATGAAGAGGAGGAGGGAAAGGATGAAGAGGAGGAGGGAAAGGATGAAGAGGAGGAGGGAAAGGATGAAGAGGAGGAGGGAAAGGATGAAGAGGAGGAGGGAAAGGATGAAGAGGAGGAGGGAAAGGATGAAGAGGAGGAGGGAAAGGATGAAGAGGAGGAGGAGGAGGAGCCTGGAGCAGAATTACCGATGGGTATGGCAAACGTACGTGCACATATGTGCATCTGCAGAACGAGAAAGAAGAAGAGAGAGAGGGGGAGACAGAGAGAGAGACAGAGAGACAGAGGGGGTAGGTTATGGCAAGAGTGAAGGAACGGGAAGAGGCAGCGCTGTGTGTTGCATTGTTAACTAAAACATTTCTATATGCGAACAATACACAGGGGGAGCCACTGTGTCAGGTGGGAGTCTCGATGCAGTCACCCGAGCAGCTAAGAATAGCAGCCAAAATCTTCCTTCGGATCACCAGCCACTGTCTTCGGGAAAAAGTTTGTCTTGGAGAATCTTGTTTTAGGTACACTTGAGACAAAAAAAAATGTTGTGATGGTCACAGCCGGAACGCCTCTGACTATAGGTTGTCAGTTTCATCAGGACTCACCCGAGACTAAGCAACAACAACAACAACAGCCACAACAATACATTTTATAAATCTGTAGGCACAAGTATGGCCGTGGGGTCAGAAGTTTGGTTCCGGACCGCTTGGTTCTGGGTTCAGTACCATTGCGTCGTACC
>NC_142953.1:2248958-2253958 GCF_046866305.1 Octopus bimaculoides | reverse complement strand
CCACCACCACCACCCCACGCCCCACCCACCTGGTTACCATATCTTCAAACTTCACACCACCACCACCACCACCACCACCACATAACCTACCCACCACCGCGGCCACCTTCACCAGCCCCCTCACCCTCTCCACCTTAGCCGTGATCGCGGTGCAGATGGGTGCAGCTATCACATGACGTGGCACCCAGCCACACTGCCTGACCACCACCACCACCACAACCACCACCACCGCCACAATCACCATCGCCACTTCTACAACCATCTTAATCACGTCCACCACTGCTGCCCGCCACCGCCGCCACCGGCGTTACCGCCACCACCACCACCACCACCACCACCACCACCCCTACAAACAACATTCCAGCTGGACTATTTTAGTATAACAATGCACCAAAGCTGTGGCTTACAGACCTGAAACCGTTCAAACTATGTTACACACACACACACACACACACACACGTGTATGTAGACTGACACACAATACAGTCGATGTACAAACCTACTTGCCCCCTCCCCCCCTCTTTCTCCTACCTCACTCACTGGAACACCTCAGTTATCTCCCCTGCCCACCGGCCTTCGCCCGCCCACCCACCCACCCACCTTACCCACCACCACCAACACCAACACCGTTTGTCCTTCACTGCACCCACCCCTCCCTAAACCCTTAATCTCACCTGTCCCCACCCCCACCCCCACCCCACCCCCCTCTCCATACAGAGCCAGACAGAAAATGACTCGACTTCATTACCGACATACCTTACCTTTCTAAGTTCAAAAGGTAATCCCAGGTCGATTTTTACCTTTCCATCTCTGCACCATAGGCTTTACGTCTGCTTTTCTATACTCGCATGAGTCAGAGAGATTAGCCAAGACAACTTTCCTAGCTCCAGATGCCCTTCTTCTCCCTTACCTGCAAGGTAGTATTTCCCCGATAATTAAGGTGGCAAACTGGCCGAATTGTTAGAACACCGGGCGAAATGCTGAGCGGTATTTCGCCGGGCTTTTCGTTCTGAGTTCAAATTCTTTGTCATATTTGAAATGAATTGAAAGAAACACAAAGCATCTCAACAGAAATACGGTAACGCAAGGGTTAGGGCATCTAGAAACCAGAGCAGAACACATTTAGGGTTTAAGTAATTTGCATATATAGGCGCAGGAGTGGCTGTGTGGTAAGTAGCTTGCTTACCAACCACATGGTTCCGGATTCAATCCCACTGCATGGCACCTTTGGGCAAGTGTCTTCTACTATAGTCTCAGGCCGACCAAAGCCTTGTGAGTGGATATGGTAGATGGAAACTGAAAGAAGCCTGTCGTATATATATACATATATATATATATATATATATATATATATATATATATATATGTGTGTGTGTGTGTGTGTGTGTGTGTGTGTGTGTGTGTGTGTGTGTGTGCATGTGTGTCTGTGTTTGTCCCCCCCACCATCGCTTGACAACCGATGCTGGTGTGTTTACGTCCCCGTAACTTAGCGGTTCGGCAAAAAGAGACCGATAGAATAAGTACTAGGCATCCAAAGAATAAGTCCCGGGGTCGATTTGCTCGACTAAAGGCGGTGCTCCAGCATGGCCGCAGTCAGATGACTGAAACAAGTAAAAAGAGTATTATAAAAGATGGTGAGGAATGAAGGAAGGAAGGAAGGAAGGAAGGAAGGAAGGAATAGAAGAAAGATAGAAAGAAAGGAAAAAGAAGAAAGGAAGGAAGAGAGAAAGAAAGAAAAGAAAGAAAGAAAGGAAAAGGAAAAAAGGAAGGAAGAAGAAAGAAAGAAAGAAAGAAAGAAAGAAAGAAAGGAAGGAAGAGAGAAAGAAAGAAAAGAAAGAAAGGAAAAGGAAAAAGGAAGGAAGAAGGAAGGAAAGAAAGACAGAAACAAAGAAGAAAGAGAGAAAGAAAGGAAAAGGAAGATAGAAAGAAAGAAAGAAAGAAAGACAGAAAAAAAAGAAGGAAAGAAGAAAGAAATGAAGGAAAGTGGCGTGAGGTGCAAGAAATGCACAACAACAACAACAGTAGCACCAGCAGCGGCGGCGGCGGCGGCGGCAGCAGCAGCTGGTGAAGCAGGTGAATGTGAAGGAAAGAATAGCAGTGAAGGACATTGACCCATTTTGTTTGTTTTGGAAAGAAATACACAAACACAAATAATAATAATAATAATAATAAAACTAAAAAAGCCCACCTCTCCACCCATGCCACCTACCTGTTATTATGGCATTAGGAATGACTCCAGCCAGCCAATGCCCACCACTGCAACATGTGCAGTGGTGGGCTGTGCCATGCACTTGCAGTTTAACTTCTTCTTCCTCCTCCAAACATTCTTCTCCTTTTACTTTTTCTTCTTCTTCCTCCTCCTCACGGTCTTCTCCTTTTCCTTCTTCTTTCACCACCTCCTCCTCCATCTCATTGCCATTTTTTTTCTTCCTCCTCCTCCTCCACCCTTCCTTCTTCTACCTCCTCTGCCTCCTCATTGCCTTCTTTTCCTCCTCCTCCTCCTCCACCCTTCCTTCTTCTACCTCCTCTGCCTCCTCATTGCCTTCTTTTTCCTACTCCTCCTCTTCTTCCCTTTCTTCTTTTCCCTCCTCCTCCTCCTTCATCTCATTGCCTTCTTTTTCCTCCTCCGTCTCATTGCCTTCATTTTCTTCCTCCTCCTCTTCCTCCTACCTTCTTTTTCCTCCTCTTTTCTTTTCCTTCTTCTTCCTCCTCCTCTCCCTCCACCTTGCCCTCTTTTATCCCCTCCTACACTTCTCCCTCCTCTGCCTTCTCCTCCTACTTCTCTTCTGCTTCCTCTTCTTCCTTGCCTTCTCTTCTCCTTTTTCTTCCTTCTTCTTTTCCACTATTTATGTTCTTCTTGTTGATGTCCATGTTGCTTATCCATGATGTTTGATATGTTTTCATGTGTAATTCCTGTGCAGTAAATTACCATACAAACACATGCAGAAGGGAAATTCTTCTTCTTCTTCTTATTATTATTATTATTGTTATTATTATTATTATTATTATTATTATTATTATTATTATTATTATTATTATTGTTATTATTATTATTATCAAGGCTGCAAGCTGGCAGAATGGTTACCACGCCAAATGCTTAGTGGCATTTCGTCAGTCTTTACATTATGAGTTCAAACTCCACTAAGGTCAACTTGAATTTATCGAACCTGAAAAGGATGAATCCTTTCAGGGTCAGAAGGCTGCACCGATCTCCAATCTGACCTGGCAAAGTTTCTACAGCTAACTGTCTGGATGTTCCTGCGCAAAACATCCAGACAGTCAGGTGATACAAAAAAGGGACAACAAAACAACCAGACAGTTAGGTGATACAAAAAAAAAAGGGACAACAAAACAACCAGACAGTTAGGTGATACAAAAAAAAGGGACAACAAAACATCCAGACAGTTAGGTGATACAAAAAAGGGACAACAAAACATCCAGACAGACGATACAAAGAAAACAACGACGGGTCATTCAGAGTTTTCTTTCCTCAGTCGAGTTCCAGATTATCTTTGCTATTTCGGCTGGTTATACTCCAGATTGCTCCAATCTGGCCAGCCCCAAGGAAAAACTAAACTAAGAGCATTAGATTCCTTGGAAGAAAGCAGCGAATGTATACGAAAACAAGGACCAGACCTTTCATGCTTATTCGTTCATTCCACTCTTCATTCTTTCGTTCCCCCTCTCTCACATTTCCCTGCCTTCTCTTCTTGCTCACTTTCCCTCCACTTTTCACTTCACTGTGTCCCTGTCATTTTTTCTCGCCCCCTCCTTAATTCTTCTGTCCCTCTGCCTCTACCTCTCTCTTTTCTCTCCCCACGTGACCTGTGTTCGGTCAAGCCTGATCTTCCCTTCTTGGTTCGGCCATTGTCAGTGCAACATCTATATTCTTCCCTGTACCTGTGAAGTCTTGTATCCCTACCGTAAGGCTTTACTTCCACACACGCCAGCTTAATTCGTCCTTAGTCGAAAGACACCCGTTGTTATGTCCTGTTATTTGTATTTGTGTAACATTCTCCGTTTTTACCCCGTCCTTGTTTTCGTATACATTTGCTGCTTTCTTCCAAGGAATCTAATGCTCTTAGCTTACGTTTTCTTTGTGGCTGGCCAGATTGGAGCAATCTCGAGTATAACCCGCCGAAATTGCAAAGATAATCTGGAACTCGACTGAAGAAAGAAAACTCCGAATGACAAGTTCGACTAAAAACGCGGTGCTCCAGCATGGCCGCAGTCACCTGACTGAAACAAGTGAAAGCATAAAAGAATACCTAGAGTAAAATGGAATTCTTTTCCTGGTGTTACACTAACCAGAACGACACCAGCCGCCGCAACACCTACTTTTACTAAACCACACCGCCGCTGTCGCCTCCTCCACCGCCGCTCCGCCAATACACTAAACATACCTATTCCCCATCGCCACCACCACCACCGTCACTACTATGAAATGTAATGCCGACGCCTCCGCCATCGTGTTTCGCTGCACTGCTGCTGCTGCTGGTGTTGATGTTGCTGCTAAGCATTTGAGCACAGATATTGCTATTATCGTCAGCGACAGCCCCACCAACACCACTACTATAATCATCATCACCACTGCCGCCGCGGCAACACAATGCAGTAGCTCGACGTACTAGAAATAGCAGCCAGATACTGTGTAATAAAATGGTAAAAAAAAAAAAAATTCATAAACCAATTCTAGCTACACAGGCGTGATGGTCTCGGCTGGCACGCCTTTGATTGTAGGTCTGTTCCATCACGGTTGAGCTGGAGACTCAACCACACAACCCCCCACCACCACCACCACCACCACCACCGATAATAGCAACGTCGTCACCGCCACCAAGAGAAATATCAAACGTTACCACCGCCACCACCGCCAGCACAACGACCACCATCATCACCATCATAATCCTCACTACCACCACCACCACCATCAGTAGTATCAACAACAACAACATCGCCACCACCGATAATGGCAATATCGTCACCGCCATCACCACCGC
>NC_142953.1:2241458-2243958 GCF_046866305.1 Octopus bimaculoides | reverse complement strand
ACCCCAACCGCTTCACAAAGTGGGCCGGGGGCATTTGTAAGTGGCACCAACAACACTGAGGTCCCCAAGGAGTACTTGCAGAACAAGACCGCCCTTTCCACCGCAACCGAGAGGGAGAGTTTTAAGGAGGGGGGGGGGGTTATACCAGGTGATATATTTATACATACACACGTATATATATATATATATATATATATATATATATATATATATACACACACGTGCACACTACGTGAGAGGAATCACGCATCTGAGTCACGCCTCGGAAATGTACTTAATGCGAAGATCTGATCGAGTACTTTTAGTGGTGTCAATGCGTCAACTTCATCCGATGTAGGGCGGCAGTGGGAGGTGGCGGGGGGGGGATGCATGTTTACATAACATCTGCCACAGTGTTTGAGTATCCCCTTGGCATATATATATATATACATATATATATATATATATATATATATATATATATATATATATATATATATATACATATATATATATATATATATGTATATGGCATATATATATATATATACATATATATATATATATATATATATATATATATATATATATATATATATATATATACATATATATATATATATATATACACACACACAAAGAGAGATGGAGGGAGAAAAAGAGAGAGACATATATATATATATATATATATACACACATCTATATACACATATAGACACATACATTCTTACACATGCACATACACACACACTCACATACATACATGTGTGTGTGTGTGTGTGTTAAACAAACTTCGTTCGCTAGTTTCCAGCTTCTGACATCAAAGCGATATTCCTTCGTAGTTAAGAGTGCATCGAACCTTTCAGGTCATTATTATCATTTTTTTAAAAACATTTTTCTTTCTTTTTCTTTTCCAAGAATGTTTGAAACCATAACAACAAGCCCAACAAAAACAAGGGCAATACACACATCAATTGCAATTGCAATTGCGATGACGAAGACGGCGGTGGCGGCGGCGGCGACAGGCCAGTTTCTTGTCGCAGCAGTAACCGGTGAAACCTGTTGCGTTCTGTTTCTCTTCGTATTTATCTGACAGAAACGTTTTCAGAAAGGAGAAAGAAAAAAACCCCAAGATATTTGTATAAACGTGTTTCTTTCTATTTGTAAATAAAAGGGGGACAGGAAAAAAAAAACAACCTCTAAATGCACTGTACTTGTAATTAAAACAGAAGGGTGGTCTGATTACATACGCTGTGTTATATTAAAATAGGTAGCACGTGTGTTTGACGAACACTGGGTCACTTACATGCCAGTTCAATTATTCAATGCGTAAGCAGCTCAGTAGATCAAACAACTTCAATAGTGAATATAGAAATTTTGGGAGAAAAAAAGAAAAAAAATATGTGTGTGTGTGTGTGTGTGTGTGTGTTTATATCATTAATAAATTTATAAAATTATTAATAATATTCACAGGAAATCAATATTCAAATTTCGAAAGATATATGTTTAACGTGACGCTGTAATATTTTGAATTATAATTAAATTAAAATTTAAGATGTACAAAATATAAATATATATATAGAAAATATAAATGTACATAAAAATACATGTGTATATAAATGCATATCAAAAATGTATGCGTAATTGAGTATAAATATTATGAAAGTCTAAAAATTAAAAAAAACTAAAATGCATCTGACGATCGTTTCATGGACATTATTGCAACCACAATGTAATCCGAATAGATAAGCATACTGGCAATAATTTCGCTCTTCGGAGATGAATGGAGTCATTATATACGTGTTAATAACGAATGGTATATATAATAAGATGATATGATTTGGATTTCATAGATGGAAACTGAAAAGAAGCCTGTCATATATATATATATATTTATGTCTGTTTATGTCCCCACCTCCATTGTTTGACAACTGGTATTGGTGTCTTAACATCGCCATAACTTAGCAGTTTAGCAAACGAGGTTGATAAAGTAAGTAGTAGGCTTTAAAAAAAAAAATACTGGGGATGAGTTATTTGACTAAAATTTCTCAAGGTGGTGCTCCAGCATGGCCACATTCTAATGACTGGTATAAAAGATGAAAGATGAAAGATATAAAATGATGATGATGGGTGATGATGATGATGTGTGTATGGGTGTGTGTGTGTGTGCGCGCGTGTATGTGTTGAATATGAATGAGTGTGTGTGTATTTTGAATATGAATGAGTGTGTATGTTTGTGTATGTGTTGCGCGCGCGCGCGTGTGTGTGTGTGTGTGCGCATTGGTGTTTATTCTATAATTATAAAGGTGTTGGCATCATGTTTCAACATGTACGATATGAATAACTACGGAAATATGTATATTTTCAATGAATGTATCAACACATGACACACACACACAAATACATGCACACATGTACGTCCACATCTGCACACATTTGGACGTGTGCAGCGTTCCTGCAGGCATCTGCACATATGCACATGATTCGTTAAATAAATATATATTTATGAAAATATGCATGC
>NC_142953.1:2216458-2233958 GCF_046866305.1 Octopus bimaculoides | reverse complement strand
TTCTGTTTCACACCCCCCCCCCCCCACCGCCGCCGCCATCATTATACTCCTCCACCCCCATATCATCACGCACTCTCACACACACACACACACACACACACACGCACACACACACACTCATACATACACTCCTTCGTAGAAAAAGGAAGAAAATAAAGAAATATAACAAAAAAAGAAAGAAAGAAAGAAAACGCAAAATAAAAATAGAAATAGAAATAAATAAAATAAATAAAAAAAAAAAGCTGGTTTCTAAGGAGTATCATTAGAATTTTCTATCTGCTGTCTCTAACTTGTCAAACAGCCAATAGCAGTCACATGACCACAGCTAACCTTCTTTAGTCTTATAGCCAGTGCTTTTACAACAACAATAACAACGACGCTTACTACTACTACTGCTGTTACTGCTGCGGCTGCTGCCTCTACTACTATTATTATTATTATTACTATAGCGGTGGCGGAATATTTATACAGAGAAGTCTCTCAGTGCTGTGCCGTGAGTGTGTGAATATGTGCGCATGTGTCTATATCTAGGTCTACACCCCCCCCCCCACACACACACACACATAGATATAGATATATGTAATGTATGTATATGCGTATGTGTGTGTGTTAGTGTTTGCTTTTGTCAAAACAGTTTTTAACGTTTTTCTCAACAGTTGTGCAGTAGAGTACATTATATTTAATCTTACAAGTCAAAGTATGGCGGTGAGTTCGAAGTTTTGGCCTGCTAGCTTTCATCAGAACGTACACACACACTCAGGTGTATACACATATATTTTTTATTACTCTTAAACAAAAATATTATCTACAGTGACTTCGAAGTTATGGATTACGATCCTTTGTGTATACATATATATATATATATATATATATATTCTTTTACTTGTTTCAGTCATTTCACTGCGGCCATGCTGGAGCATCGCCTTTAGTCGAACAAATAGACCCCCAGAATTTATTCTTTGTAAGCCGAGTACTTATTCTATCGGTCCGTTTTACCGAACTGCTAAGTTACGGGGACGTAAACGTACCAACATTGGTTGTTAATGTTTGGGGAGGCGAACAAACACAGACACACAAACATATACGCACAAACACACACACTCACACACACACACATATATATATATATATATATATATATACATACACGACGGGCTTCTTTCAGTTTCTGTCTACCCAATCCACTCACAAGGCTTTGGTTGGTTCGAGGCTATAGTAGAAGTCACTTGGCCAAGGTGCCACGCAATGGGACTGAACCCAGAACTATACGGTTAGTAAGCACGCTACTTATCTCACAGCCACCCCTGCACCCGAAATCGAAATCAAATTCGATGACTGGCATCCGTGCTATTATTATCATTATTATTATTCAGGTCACTACCTGGAATCGAACTCGGAATCTTGAGATTAGTAGCTGAAGATATATCAGCCGAAACGTTTGTGTTAACAACAAAGAAGATGAGGAGAAATATCCGTCAAAGGTAAATAGTGTACATAATTCCTCATCTCTTAAATATAGACCTGTAAATTGAGTACCAGTTGAGTACTGGGGGATCGATGTAATTGACTATTCCCCTCACCCCAGATCTCAGGACTTGTGCCTTCGGTAGAATGAATTATTATTGTTGTTGTTGTTGTTGTTACACTCCTGACCACCTCCAGTGAGTGAGTGTCTAAGAACTGTAAATATAGGACTGCAGTTGGGAGCCAAGAGCAATGAAAACAAACAGTAGGGAGAGAAAAGAAAGAAATGGGGTCTACTGCAGGGGTGTTTACATAGCCCTGAGAAATGTGTGGGTATATATAACAGGGTAGAATGATAGGGGTGTGTGTGGGGGAAGGGAAGATAACATAATCTGCCAGCCTCAGAAGTTGTTTTCCTATGTATATATCTATGTATTGAATGTATGTGTATATATGGATGGATGGATGTAGCTACACTCACATACACCCGTATGCTTGTATGTATGTATATATGTGTATATATTTGTATATACATTAACACGTGTGTATATATATATATATATATATATATATATACATACATACATGCCTGCGTGTGTGTGTGTGTGTGTAAGTACCTATGCGTGGGTGGGTGGATGAATAGATATATGGATGTACATAGATATATACATACATATGTGGAGTATGTATGTTTGTACATATATACTTAAATATGAGTTTGTGGCAGATGCTCAGGAGCAATAAACACTGAAAATGTGCAGAGAACAACTTCTGCCACATTCCAGGGAGAAAAATTAGAAGTAGTTGATAGCTTCCATTACCTAGGTGACCAAGTCAGTAGCTGGGGTGGGTGCTCTGAGCGCATAGCTGCTAGAATAAGAATAGCCTGGGCAAAGGTCAGAGGGCTCTTACCTCTGCTGGTGACAAAGGGCCTCTCACTCAGAGTAAAAGGTAGACTGTATGACGCATGTGTACGAACAGCCATGCTACTTGGCAGTGAAACGTGAGCCGTGACTGCTGAGGACATGCGTAAGCTTGCAAGGAATGAAGCCAGTATGATCCTCTAGAGGTGTACTGTCAGTGTGCATACTCGACAGAGTGTAAGTACCTCGAGAGAAAAGTTGGATCTAAGAAGCATCAGATGTGGTGTGCAAGAGAAACGATTGCGCTGG
The DNA here is from genome assembly GCF_046866305.1 of Octopus bimaculoides. Taxonomy (NCBI): domain Eukaryota; kingdom Metazoa; phylum Mollusca; class Cephalopoda; order Octopoda; family Octopodidae; genus Octopus; species Octopus bimaculoides. The sequence continues at coordinate 2,231,322 of NC_142953.1, read as the reverse complement.
TATGGTCATGTGGTACGAATGGATGAGGATAGCTGTGTGAAAAAGTTCCCTCATAGCAACTACACAAATATGGAATAAGGCCAACATCCAGATGCTTGATCAGGAACGTTGTGGCAAGCAGAGTTACGTGCCCTTGTTTCCCTAAACTTCCAAACTACGACCACATGGAATCCATTCACACAGCAGTCTTTGTTTATGTATGTATTCATTTCATGAGATGAACACCAGAGGTAAGTTAAACACGATGTTGTAGGGTACTACGAGCAGACTGTCCATATGTTACCCCACCACCACCACACACCCAACAACAAGACAGGGCTCCTTCCAAGATCCCACATTCCAAAAGCATCGTTTCCTGTGAAGAAGCAAAATATGGATACATTTCTTAATTAACTCCAAATCTACCCAGCATAGAGTTCCCTTGGGAGGACAGCATCATCACCATCATCACCATCATCACCATCATCCAGCAGCAGCAGCAGTAGTAGTTGTTATTGTTGTGTAAACACTCCGCATCACTTTGGGTTTGATACGATTGAGCAGCTTCAATGCACGCAGATTTACACATAACACACTTACGAAACCATAGAACACAGGTCATAAGATGAATGACTAGACATAGCACAGATCATAAGATGAATGGCTAGACATAGCACAGATCATAGAATACAGGTCATAAGATGAATGACTAGACATGGCCTAGATCATAGAATACAGGTCATAAGATGAATGGCTAGACATAGCACAGATCATAGAACACAGGTCATAAGATGAATGAGCAGAGATCATAGTAGACAAGTCATAAATTGACTGACTAGATGTAATCACACAGACCATTCATCTGAGAGGATTCCTACAACGAAGTACCAGTGGTACACTGGTATCAACTTACTTTACAATACCCCTCCACCCACATTGTACAACCTCTTATAAATGTTAAAATCTATCACTAGAGCAACAAGGAGCAAACGGACTGAAACAGTAGGATGTGACGCTATTCAGATATGATGCACTGTGTTCTGAGTTCAAATCCAGCTGGAGTTAACTTCACTTCTTATCTTCCAGAGATAGGATGAGTATAAAATGAATACCAGTAATACACACAGACTCTAGTTTAATTTGCTTGCTGCTAGAACCCTAATGTCAAAAAGGATTTGAGGGTCTAAAGACCAAAGAATCTATGCCGGTGAAACAACCACCCTAGCCACCACCACCAATGCCATATCCACTACCACTACCAGCACCACCACCACCACAAACTCAACCAGTAACACCAAGAAGGGCAGCCTACCGGCACTACTACCTCTACTTCTACCACCACCACCGCCACAACAAGCACTATTACTACAACAGCAGCACCATCTCAACCAGTACCACCAATGCCACCACCATTACTCTCAACACCACCACCACCACCACCAGTAGCACCTCTACTACTATCACCTCAACAACCATCACCACCAACACTACCATCACCTCCACTGCCGCTACCACCACCACCACCACCTTCACCACCAACACTACCATCACCTCCACTGCCGCTACCACCACCACCACCACCTTCACCACCACCACCACTATTACCACCATCACCACCACCACCACCACCACCACCACCAGTAGCACCTCTACCACCACCACCACCACCACCACCTTCACCACCATCACCACCAACACTACCATCACCTCCACTGCCGCTACCACCACCACCACCACCACCTCTATGAATAAGAATCTAAAAACTGTAAACATATGACTGCAATTGGGTGGCGGTGGGCGGGTGGGGGTTGGTGAGAGCAATGAAAACAAACAGTAGGGAGAGAAAAGAAAGAAATGGGGTCTACTGCAGGGGTGTTTACATAGCCCTGAGAAATGTGTGGGTATATATAACAGGGTAGAATGATAGGGGTGTGGGGGGGGGGGAGAAACAGGCAAGGGGGGTATGTTATAGGGGATAACTTGCCACATTTGGAAGTTTTCTCCCAAACTGTGTATATATGAATGGAAGTGTGTGTGTGTGTGTATAAAGATGTGTGTGTATGTAAGGATGTGTGTGTGTGTGTGTGTATAAAGATGTGGGTGCGTGATTATGTAGACTCTGTATGTATGGGCACAGGCATGTCTGTGTGATAAGAAGTTTGTTTCCCAATCAAATGGTTCTAGGTTCAGTCCCACCACATGGCACCTTGGCCAAGTGTCTTCTACTATAGCCTTGGGCCGACCAGAGCCTTGTGAGTGGATTTGGTAGATGGAAACTGAAAGAAGCGCGTCGTGTGTGTTTGTATGTCTGTGTTTGTCCCGCCACCATTACTTGACACCCAATGTTGGTGTGTTTACATCCCTATAACTTAGCGGTTTGGCAAAATAAACTGATAGAATAAGTACTAAGCTTATGAAGAACAAGTCATGGATTTCTTCAACTAAACGTGGTGCTCCAGCATGGCCACAGTCAAATGACGGAAGCAAGTAAAAGAATAAAAGAATAAAAGAATATATATATATATATATATATATATTCTTTTATTCTTTTTTGCATTTCATTGATATTTCATACACATTCGCATATGATTCTATAGTTTCAAAAATACTAAAATGTTTATTATTGTAATTGAATAGAAAAGGATAAAGATGTTTTTTTTTTCAGCGACCCCATTTGGGACATTTCGAAAAATTTATCATAATTTCCAAAATAATTCACATATGAAGAAAATTTATATACTATATATTATTTTAACTCCTACGACACCTGGCAAAGCCAAAAAATATGAATAAAAAAATTTGGCTGTTAACGGGTTAACCCATTTGTTACCATATTTTTGTTGAGATGCTGTGTTTCTTTCAATTAATTTTAAATATAACAAAGAATTTAGTAAAATAGCTTAGTTATCATTAAACTAGTGTTAGGAACATAAATTGTGACTAAGGTTTGGTGGAAGATTTTAATTCAGGACTTTTGAAAACAAGACATTTGTACTACAGAGCCAGGGGCGGTTTCAGCCAGGTTGGTATCAAAAGGATTAAGCTGGTATTTGGAACATAAATGAACATGAAATTTTGATGGAAAATTTTAACTGGGATCACTTTAACCCTTTGGTTACCATATTTCTGTTGAAATACACTGCCTTTGTTTCAATTAACTTTGACACTAACGAAGAGCTTATTAAAATGACTGTCATTATATCAAACTGGTGTTTGGAACATAAATTAACATAAATTAACAAAATTTTGATAGAAGGTTTTAATCTAAATCACTTTAATACCTGTTACCAAATTTCTGTTGAAATATACCTGCATTTGTTTCAATTAATTTTGGAAATAATGAAGATTTTAGTAGACTGTCATTATATTAAACTGGTGTTTGGAACAAGAATTAACACAGAATTTTGATGGAAAGTTCCAATTTAGATCACTTTAAAATAGGAAGTTTGTATTAGAGGGCCAACGGGGAGTGGAAGTCCCAAGCAGGTGGGTATCAGAAGGGTTTAACCCTTTTGTTACCATATTTCTAATAAAATGAATACACTGCCATTGTTTCAATTAATTTTTAAAAATATTGAAGAATTCAGTCAAATAACTTTGATCGTTATTGAACTGGTGTTTGGAAAATAAATTAAGACCAAACTTCAACAGAAAATTTCAATTTTGGATCGCTTTGAAACCGGAAGTTTTGTATCACTGGGGAAGGGCAGTCACATGTGGGTTGTTATCAAAAAGGGTTAATGTGGTGCTATGCTGTTGCTCCATGCTCCACTAATTATTAGCAGGCGTATTACACTGTAAAGGTAGTAAACGCGGTTCTCTGTAGCCATTCCATGCTCCACTGATTATTATGGAGTACGTTTCTCAAGGCGTTAAACACAGTGTTCTGCTGTTACCAGAGAAATGCTTCATTAATTATTTGGTGAGAGAATTCTCAGGCTCATGGTTGGATGTAGCGTCAGGGGAGGGAGAGGGGGCTGCGAATAGGGTGTGTGTGGGGGGGGGGGAAGATGGCTAGAGCAGGAGTGGGGTGGGGGTGGGTCGGTGGATTAAAAACAACAAATGATGAAAAAGGAAAGAAGAGAAACAAATTTCGGGGAGGGGGGGGGGGGGTGAAAATAGGAAGTACCATCTGTTTATTCTTCTGGTCTCAATCTAATTATAGGTGTGTGTGTATGTGTGTGTGGGAGATGGTGGTGAAGATGGCAAGTATTTCTGCTAGTGCTAGGCGGAGGGGTCTTGTGTGAGTGTGTGCACATATATATATATATGTTTGTGTCTGAGTGTATGTTTATATATACATATATATATATATATACATATACACATATATATACACATACATACACAGACACACACACACACACACACACACATATATATATATATCACATGCATATATGGATACAGGACATAACTTAGCGGTTCAGCAAAAGAAACTGATAGAATAGGAGGTACTAGGTTTAAGAAATAAGTCCTGCAATCGATTTGTTTGACTTAAAAACTCTTCAAGGCAAGTGCTCCAGCATGGCCGCAATCAAATGATTCAAACAAGAAAAAGAGTAACACACAGAATAATGTACTCCAAGGCACACTAAGGCATAGAATTTTTTTTTTTTTAATTAAGACTGAAAAAATAGTAAGGGAAGAAATTACTTGGACTATGAAACAGGTCTGGCTGGATCCTGTATCACCACCACTACCATCGTCACCACCACCACCACCAACAACACCACCACCACCATCACTACCACCACTACCATCACTGCTATCACTTTCCAACACTACCACCGCCACGATCGCCACCACCACTACAACAGCACCACTTACCATCTTCACCACCATTGCAACTCCCACACCACCAACACATGACCACTATCATAGATACACCAACTACTACTACTACTACTATTATTACGGTTGCTGCTGCTACTACTACTACTACTACTATTACTACTACCTCTACAACAACTGCCATTGAATATATTATCCATTATCTCTCCCCACCCTGTGTGTTACAAACACACAACACACGACACACACAGACATACTCAAACACACACACACACACAACACACACATAAACATACACAAACATAACACACACAACACACATACACATACATAAACATACACAAACACAACACACACGCGCGCGCGCACACACACACATCCAACCAAACCTATGTAACAAGGCAATGACAGAGGCTGGAACTGTAACCCCTACTTCCACCTCAACCACCACCCACCACATCTCTCCCTATCCTTCCCCCCACCTCTACTTACTCTGGGGTCACTTCCAGTGCAACATCATTGATTACTGGAGGGGGAGGATGGGCTGGTCCACCATGCAAAACAAAAACACCTTCGTTCCCTTTTTCTTTCTATTCAGAAAGGGAATTTACTAAAGGGGTGACGGTGATAGGAGACGTCTTAGAAGGAGTTGACGGTGGAGGACTCGAGCAGTTAGAAATAGCAGCCAAAACGTCCTTATATTATGCCTGGCTGTCTTAAAATTGATAGTGCACAATGGATAACATTCGTCCCAGATCCAATGAGCTTGGCTGCAATGCTTTTGGTTATGGAGTGTGATCGATCAGGATGGACCTGGGGTTAAACACCAACAATAACACCAACAACAGGAGTGACAATGAGTCGATGATGGGGGAGCCTCTATACGGTCATATGACTTGCTAGAAATAGCAGACAAATCTTCCTCATGTCACAACGTACTGTATTAACTGTTTGGCATTCAGATTACTCAGTCAAACGCAATGCTTATTTCTTCAGATTGTTTTGAATTAACCATGCTTTATCTCATAGCTTCCAGATTTCAATGATGTGATTGGTTATTTTTAAAATTACATTGTAGGGTTGGTGTGAGAGGCCAAATCTGGCCATCATAAAGCTGCTAGAATATTCAGATTACTCAGTCAAATGTAATGCTTCGTTAGTCACATTATTTTTGCATAAGTCATACATTATCTCATAGCTTTGGTGATGGGATTGTTTAATTTTAGAATGACATTGTAGGGTAGATGTGAGAGGCCAAATCTGGCTGGTTTGAACATAAAACAGTTAAAATAGTTTGGTCGGATATGGTAGACCTCGGTCTGTGTGGATGGATGGAGTGAGAAAAGCTTTGGGGGTTAGAGGTGTCAGAGTGAGAGAGGCAAGAGAACATATAAATGATAGGAAAACTTGGAGAGTGTTTGTGGATGGATGAGTGAAATTTGATGTTGCTCAAAGGGGTAAGGGACCAGCATGATGTGGCAGGGATAAACCAGCATTTGCTGTCAGGCCCCGTTGCTGATATCGGAGGGTTTGTTTTCTATGCCTTGACCCAAGGATAGAACAGGGCCAGGAAATGAATGGAATGCCTACCAGATCCACTCACGAAGCTTTGGTCAGCCCAAGGCCATAGCAGAAAATACTTGCCCAAGGACTGAACCCGGAACCATGTGGATGGGAAGCAAGATACTTACCACACAGCCACTCCTGTGCCTACGTACATACACACACACATAACAGGCTTCTTTCAGTCTCCATCAACCAAAAATCCACTTGCAAGGTTTTTGTTGGCCCAGAGCTACAATAGAAGACCTGTGGCCAAAGTGTCACACAGTGCGACTGAACCCAGAACCATGTGGTTGGGAAGCAAGCTTCTTACCACACAGCCACACCTGCACCTATACATACATATACACACACACACACACACACACACACACTTAAAAGTTTATAACACATACACAGACATATGCCTGTGATGCATATATTAAATAATATGCATAGATTAATAATATGCACACACGCATGCACACGCAAATCTGCATACGTGTGCAACCTGCATAACATGTGCTGAAGACAGCATATTTACAATATCGACCTGAAAATGAACTATGGCGCAGTAAGTTTTTAAACCCTGGCCAATGAAGCGGAACGCTGCGAGCTGTTCCAGGAGATGATTTGTGGTGCAACATTTATATCTGCATAGGTGTGCAATGAAGCATGATTTTGCAGGTGAGAGACTGGTTGGTGCATGTATGATATGTAGCTGTTGCGGTGGGGGTGGGGTGGGGGGTGGAGGCTGCTGGTTTCAATATGTGTGAGTGAGTGTGTGCAACCTTATGTGCGCATTATATATATATATATATACATGCATATACACACACACATTAAATCCAATGCTTATATACTCATATATTTACAAAATACTATATATCATACAAACATATATATATATATATATATGTATATATATGTATACATATGTGTGTGTGTGTATGTATATATATATATATATATATATATATATATATATATATATATATATATATATATATATATACGTCTTACATTTTATGTATGTAATGTTACATATACAGATATGTGTACTTGTGTATGTATATATGCACACAATGTATTTCACATATACATATATGTGAATATATACACATACATATATACATATTCACACACACATGCAAATGTTATTTAATTCTGTGCGTGTGAGTGTGTGTGTGTATATGTGTGTGAGTTTGTGTGTGTGTGTGAGTTTGTGTGAGTGTGTGTATATATGTATATATACATTTCATGCAACAAGCATAGGTGTGTAGCTAAAAAGTTTGCTTTGCAAACCCATGGTTTCAATCGCAGTTACATACAGTGAGTGGGACCTTGTCCAAGTGCTTTATTGTCAGTGAATTTCATGCATAGAAACTGTACAGAAACCTGAGAGAGACTACATAAATGACAAAGAAACAAGAAATTATATAATGAACTTCATTAGCTTACAGCTGTTTCTGCCAAAAGATGCAATGCGCGGATTGTATCTAGGAAGTTCAAATAAAACCCCTTTAAGGCGGTGCTCCAGCATGGCCACAATCAAAAAGAATGAAAGAATATATATATGTCTGTGTGTATATGTATGTATATACATGTATATAATAATATGTATATATATATTTTATATATATATATATATATATATATACATATATATATATATATATATATATATATATATATATATATAAATATAAAATCATCATCATCATCATCATCGTTTAAAGCGGACGTTAAACGATGATGATGATGATGACAATGATGATTTTATATATATATATATATATATATATATATATATATATATATATAAATGCATGTATAATATTGCTTATATGGGTGTATTTTGTTATGCACACGTGTGTGTGTGTGTGTGTGTGTGTGTGTGTGTCTTATGGTTGGTCTGGTCGTGTGTACCCAATTATAGCAGCCACCTCAATCCACAGATAACCGTTCACCGAGAGACTAGTGTGGAAACTATGGCATGGGATTAATGATCCAGCCACTAAGCACACACACACACACAGGCATGCATGTATACACACACACACAGACATTGTTTTTGGGGGGTTTTTGTTTTGTTTTGTTTATTCGTTTGTTTTGATTCTTCTCTGCTAGTATGGGTGAGAGAAATGTGTGTGAAAGTTCAGATACGAAGAAAGTGTAAGAACTTGAAAGAAAGGAAACATAGTTAAGTCTCTATGGAAAGCTAGAGAGAAACTGGGGGGGGGGGGGGGGTAGAAGAGTGGGGGCGGGGCAGGGGGGGTGACTAATCATTTTATGTATATGTGTATGTATAATATATATACATGTATAAACATCAGGAGTGGCTGTGTGGTAAGAAGCTTGCTTCCCAACCACATAGCTTTGCGTTCAGTTCCACAGCGTGACACCTTAGGCATGTGTCTTCAACTATAGCGTCGGGCCGACCAAGGCCTTGTGAGTGGGTTTGTAAAAGAACTCAGAAGGTTGGGCCTCCAACCAGGCCTTTCGTGATACCGTTGAAGCCAGAAACTTGTCAGCACCCCCTTATATATAACGTATAATTGAAAACAAAGATATATATATAAAAGCCAAGATATAAATAATGGTCTTTATATATTCCACTGTCCTTGCAAATGTGACTTACAACTGTTTCCAGTGGTCATTATAGATCTGTTCATTAATCTGTTGACCCAACCGGTCCATTTAATAGAGTAATTTGAAAACTAAAGGATTTAAACTCCATCATCCATCTGGGCACATTGCTTTCGTCAATAATGTGTTCTCTTTTCAAGCCTTACAATATGTTCCCCCCTCGCCAAGCCCTACAATGCACAGCCCCTTCTCTTGACCCTAAAATTTGTGATTCTTTCCACAGACCTACACTGTGTGCTTTCTTTTTCTACCCTGCAACATGTACCCACTTCCAGTTTTACAATATGTGACCCCCTTCAACCAGCCCTACAAAGCAGTCCCCTCTCCCCAAGCCTTACAGCGCACTCTCCTTTTACTAACACCTACAATGCATTCCGCCCTCCCCAAGCCCTATATGTGACCCCCTTGACCCCCTTCAACCAGCCCTACAATGTGTTTCTGGAGAAGACATTACTGACAAAAGCAATGTGCACAGACGGATGACGGAGTTTAAGCGTTTAACATTCGGGTTACTATGTCAAATGTAAAGCATATTTCTTCACATTGCCTTTAATTAATCATGCGTTATTTCGTTATTTTGTAGCTTTGAGAGATTTCAATGATGTCATTGTTTATTTTTCAAATGTGATTGTAGGGTAAGTGTGAGAGGCCAGATCTGGTTAGTTTGACCATAGAACAGGGAGAATATTTGGGCTTTTAAGATGACACCATCACCAGTGCTTTGTATGTGGAACCATCACCATTGCTTTTACATGGCACCAGCATCAACACCAATGCTTTTTATGTGACATCTTCATTTTAGGATCTCAATTATATTTTGGTAGGCAGGGGTCCATAGGGGAAAAAATGGTTGAGAACCACTGCAAAAGAAGAATATTTCCTCCACCAACATGTCCTGTTTGATTGACCTAAAAAAAGTTATGCCCACCCATAGATTTCTTTCAGGGTTGGGTGGGGGGTATCCCTCATATATAAAGCATTGTTTGTCTTTGACATACCTCCTTGCTATAAGGGTTAAAAGCAGAACATAGATATATATATATATATATATATATATATATATATATAAGTATGTGTATATATATGTATATATATGTATATATATATGTGTGTGTGTGTGTATGTAGAAAAAAAAGAAATTAGGGCAACCCACCCTGTTTTGTAACTTAGCCAGTCTCTTCCTCTCCCCTTACTATCTCCACCACTCCAAAGTGAAGTGTGTGTGGGGGGTGAGGGCTTGGTGGTGGTGGTGGTAGGGGGCAATGAGGGGCAGTGGGGGTGGGGGGGGTGATAGTAACCTATAATGATGGCTGGGCAAAGTGGGTCAAAAGGAAATGTGTAAAAAATACAAGGAATGTACCTTGATTTACTGTTTGATATCTTCAGGTTATCTGAAATGTAGGGTAAATGGAAAACCAGTTTGGTGGTTGCAGTGGTGGGGTGGTGGTGGTGGTGGTGGGGGTTTGTGGTGATGTTGTTTTTGATGGTGGTGGTGGTGGTTGTGAAGATAATGGGAAAGTAGCAACAGTAAGGGTGAGGAGTAGTGGGTTGGTGATGGAGGTGATGGTGGTGGTGTTGTTGTTGATTTTGGTGGTGGTTGTGGTGGTGATGGTGGTAGTAACAGCAGCAACGGTAAGGTTAGTGGTGAGGGGTAGAGGTGGTGGGTAGTGTTGAAAGTACTGGTGGTGGTGGTGGTGGTGGTGGCAGCAACAGTGGTGCTACTGAAAATGGTTGTGTTGCAGAAAGTATTAAAGTTGTGGTCATGGGAGAGGTCATGATGATGATGATGATGAAATGGGTCATTGTTTCCTGAGTTTGTGTGATAGAGACTCTTGTGCACTTATCATCTAATTGACGCATCGTATGCTTGGAGAGAATCAGATAGAGAGAGGGGATCTTTTCTGTTGCTATCACAGATTTTCAAATTTTAAAATAAAGTGAAAATTTTCAAATTTGGTATATTGATGTAATTTTTCATGCTGAATCTGATTGCGTTACTCACTCGTTTCAGGAACATTTTAGAAAAATATTACAGATGTTTAAAATTTGATCATTTTTACACAGCCAGAAAACAGAATTTGGAAGTTAGCATTTCGTACGTTATAGCTGTCTATCACAAAATGAAAGCAAACATTATAGCGATGAAGTCTTAAGCAAAATAAAAGCATATGGAGAGAGGCGGGGGGATGGGGGCAACATTCACGAGAGAGCTACATATAGAGAGGAAGGAGTGTGAGAGAGTGTGGTAAATATCTACAGAGAGGGGGAAAAACATAAAAGACAGAGAGAGACACAGGAAGAGAGAAGGAGATTTAGCAAATCTGAAAGTTGAGTTATGTTTTGATTATTATTTCTGGAAACCTTCTTTTTGGGACACAGATTTTGAAAAAGAAATGTTTTTTCTTTCTTTCTGAGAATGTTCAAAGCCTTTCAGAGCTATAGACACATACATACACATATATCATTCAATCTATCTATCTATCTATATTACTCTTTTACTCTTTTACTTGTTTCAGTCTTTTGACTGTGGCCATGCTGGAGCACCGCCTTTAGTCGAGCAAATCGACCCCAGGACTTATTCTTTGGAAACCTAGTACTTATTCTATCGGTCTCTTTTGCCGAACCGCTAAGTTACGGGGACATGAACACACCAGCATCGGTTGTCAAGCGATGTTGGGGGACAAACACAGACATACAAACACATACACACACACACATATATATATATACATATATACGACAGGCTTCTTTCAGTTTCCGTCTACCAAATCCACTCACAAGGCTTTGGTCGGCCCGAGGCTATAGTAGAAGACACTTGCCCAAGATGCCACGCAGTGGGACTGAACCCGGGACCATGTGGTTGGTAAGCAAGCTACTTACCACACAGCCACTCCTATATATATATATAATATATACATATAAAAATAGAGAGACATATATATATGCACACATACATATATACGCATACATGTATAATCATATACATCATAATCATTTAATATGCATATGTATGTATATATATATATATATATATATATATATATGCATGTACACACACACATACACATGTATAATATACATGTATGCACATGTGCTTGTGCACATACGTGTATTTGAGGTTGCGTGTGTGTTTGTGTGTGTGTGTGTGTGCGTGCGTGCGCGCGTGCGTGTGCACACATGGTACTTCTAAGCTAATCTATTCCACCATCTCTACCTTAAAAAAAAAATCTCTCTTCAGAGAAGGAGAGGAAAAACTTTTTTTTCAAGAAAAAGAAAAAACAAAACAAAAAACAGAAAGAAGACATAAAAACGAAAGAAGAAAACAAACAAAAATGGAAATCTTTGAAATATAAAAAAAGAATTAAAAAGAAAGATCAAGGTTTTGTTTATTCATATTTTTGTTTATTTGTTTCTTGGTTTTGTTGGTGCTTTTTTTTTTCTTGTTTATCTATAAAACGTTATTATTTGTATTTTGTTTACTGTCCCCTTTCATTTGATGTCATAGAGACAGTGAGGGAATCAGAAGGGAAGAACTGGTGCTGCTGCAGGTGGTGGTGGAGGTTGTGGTGGTGGTGGTGGTGGTGGTGATGACATAGATGGGAATCAGGGTATAAATTGAAAAGGAAAATTTCACACAACCAGCAAGAACAAATCCTTTATATATGTATATATATATATATATATATATATATATATATATATATATATATATATACAAAAATAAGAGTGACCAGCAAAAGTGGACTCCTATATGCTAGAAATAGATGCCGAATCATCTAACCACGAAAAAAAAATATATGTTCTCAGTAAAAATTCAGCGACACAACAGATTGTAAAAGGGCAAGACAAATGAAAAAATACTAAATAAAAAAACGATTAACCTACGTACCATGGTTTCACCTGTTAAAATTTACATAAGTAAATATCTGCAGGATCGTCAGCGTAGTCCGTCGATTCGCAATGCAATTTCCAGAACTAGACACAAGACGTGCACCCGAACGGGAGCACGTGTAGAGTTCTACATATTACATTCAGTGTATCATTTCAAATGTCTTCAATCTGGCGCGCTAAGTCCGGAAATAATTCTGCAGTTAATAAATTTTTGCAGCTAATTTACCGGTATGAGAACATTATTATATAAAATTTATTAATGAGAGTAGAAATTGATATTAATCAATTAAAACCAGTGGTCTAGCATATTAAAAAAATCCGAAGATTAAAATTATATTACATACAAAAATAAGAGGACTAACCAGCAAAAGTGGACTCCTATATGCTAGAAATAGATGCCGAATCATCTAACCACGAATAAAAATATGTTTCCGGGGTGATGCTCATGGCAGGTCTTCCGGGTCACTCATCGTCTTTCACAGACATTCTTCCATTTGTGAAGCGCTCATATCAGAGCAACATGAAATGAAGTGCTTTGCTCAAGAACACAACATAACACCTAGTCTGGGAATTGAACCCACGATCTCACAATCATAAATGCAACACCCTAACCACTAAGTCATGCACTTTCACAGGCACATATATATATACATATATATATGCATATTATATATCATCATCGTCATTTAATCTCCGCTTTCCATGCTGGCATGGGTTGGACGGTTTGATTGAGGACTGGCAAGCCAGACCTCATATGTGTGTGTGTGCGTGTGTATACATACATATATAATGTGTGTGCGTGACGGTGTGTGTGTGTGTGTGTGTGTAGATGTGTAGCAGCCCCTCCTCGAACCCTCCTTGTTAATTAGCAATCACTCCTTAATAGTTATTTATTATGATAAAGACCAGAGTGGTTTGAGAAACATAATGTCAAGGACGTTGTTATCTCAAAGACATAGTGGGGACTTTCTCTCCTTCTCTCTCACACTCACTCACTCACTCTCTCTCTCCCTCGTTCTCTCTCCCTCGTTCTCTCTCTCTCTCTCTCACTCTGCTACACACACACAAACAAATATGCACAAATACATACACATACATGTATATATACACACACATTCTCATTCCAAGTCTGTTTCTCTCTTTCACTCTCTCACTCAAACACTTACAATCTTTCTTTTCCTCTTTGTCTTCCTTTCTTTCTTTCTTCCTCCCTTCCTTCCTTACTTTCTTCAACACTTCCTAACTTCACAAACAACAAAGACGTTTGTATTTTCTTTTTGTTTTTCTCTTTCCTTCTTTTCTTTCTTTCCCATTTATGAATGGCTCCAAACAACCTAAACTTCTCCTGGATATCACACAGCACCACCACCACCACCACAAGCGTAACCATGACCACCACCACCACTACTACTACTATCATCATCATCATCGTCATTGTCATCATCATTCTCCACTACCAGCACCACTATCACCATCACCACCACCACCACCAATGCCAATGCTATCACCGCCACCACCATGCACCCTGCCGCTACCCCGCTACCGCCGCCACCACCACCACCACCACCGTCTCATGAATGTGTCATTGTTTCGAGTATTAAATTTGGAACAGGGGACAGGTCTGTCCAGTCATAACTTGTTGTTGGCACTGCCCTGATCGTGTGCTATATATACAGATATATAATATGTATGTGTGTATGTGTGTGTATATATACGTATATATATCTACATATATATATATATATATATGTATACGTATATATATCTACATATATATATCTACATATATATATATATATATATATATATGATATATATATATATATGTATATACATTTATATGTATATTCATGTACATGTGTATATATATGTATATACATGTATATGTGTGTGTATATATGTATATATAAACACCCAGACACACGCACACACATGCATATATTCATTTTTATTTGGTACCCTAACCCACCAAAAGTATAACCCTAACTGCTCACCAATCCAGTCTTCCC
>NC_142953.1:2201458-2211458 GCF_046866305.1 Octopus bimaculoides | reverse complement strand
TAGTAGTATGGTGCTGTTGGTGGTGGTTATAGTAGTAGTAATAGTGGTGGTGGTGGTGGTGGTTTTAGTAGTAGTAGTGGTCATGGTGGTAGCAGTAGTAGCAGCAGTAGTGATGGTGGTGGTAGTAGGTGGGTGTGGAGGTAATATATATATATATATATATATATATATTTACATATATATATATATGTGTGTGTGTGTGTGTATAATTTTTATATATGTGAGCATGTGTATGTACAGACGCATATGTATGTAGAGATGGATGTATTTACATACACTCACACACATACAGATATGTATGAATGAATGTATGTATGTGTGTGTCTATGCATGTATGTATATACGTGTGTGTGTGTGTGTATGTAGTCATGTACGTGAGTCTATGTATGTATGTATATATGTATGTATATTTCTATGTAAACAGGTGCGTGTATGTATCTGTCGATGTATGTAGGCATAAGTTACAAGGGTTAAGAAACTGGTTGGACAAGCTTTCAAACACAAAAATGTCTGTGTCCCCACCTTAAATTTTATCCATTTGAGAATTTCATTGTCAACTTTTCATTGTAATACGGAGTGGGCTTTTCCCAGGTGAGGGCCACTGACAAGTATAAGTCACTTCAATGGTGATTGATCAACTGGCCGCAAATAAATACATCACACACACACACATACATATATATATTTTATATAAAATAGGAGTCATACCCAATGACTGGTGTAGCAGCATCATAGTCAACTGCTACAAAGGTAAAGGTGACGCTTTAGATACAAATAATTACAGAGGCATCAAGCTGTTAGATCAGGTTATGAAAGTTACAGAGAGGGTCATAGCCCAACTAATTAGGGAGCGAATCAATTTAGATGAGATGCAGTTTGGGTTCGTGCCAGGTAAAAGCACTACTGATGCCTTATTTCTAGTGAGACAGTTGCAGGAGAAATACCTAGCTAAGGATAAACCTCTGTACCTGGCTTTCGTTGACATGGAGAAAGCCTTTGACAGGGTCCCCCGATCCCTTATCTGGTGGTCAATGAGGAAACTTGGGATAGAAGAATGGTTAGTGAGAGCTGTGCGAGCCATGTACAGAGATGCTGCCAGTAAGGTGAGGGTGGGAAATGAGTACAGCAATGAATTCCGGGTAGAGGTAGGGGTCCACCAAGGTTCCGTCCTCAGCCCCCTCTTATTTATCATAGTCCTCCAGGCAATCACAGAGGAGTTCAAGACAGGTTGCCCCTGGGAGCTCCTCTATGCTGATGACCTTGCCCTAATTGCGGAGTCACTATCAGAACTAGAGAAGTTTCAGGTGTGGAAGCAAGGTCTAGAATTGAAGAGCCTTAGAGTCAACCTAGCTAAAACCAAAATCCTAATAAGTAGGAAGGTAGATAAAACACAAACCCCTTCAGGTAGATGGCCCTGCTCAGTATGTAGAAAAGGAGTAGGTAGTAACTCTATAAGATGTACCCGGTGCAAGCTATGGACACATAAGAGGTGCAGCAACATCAAAGGCAGGTTAACTAGCAAGTTACTTTTTGTTTGTGGCAGATGTTCAGGTGCAATAAAGACTGTAAACAAACAGGAAACAACTTCTATCTCATTCCAGGGTGAAAAACTAGAGGTAGTCGATAGCTTCCACTATCTGGGCGACCAAGTTAGTAGTGGGGGTGGGTGCGCTGAAAGTGTAGCTGCTAGAATAAGAATAGCCTGGGCAAAGTTTAGAGAGCTCTTACCCCTGCTGGCGACAAAGGGACTCTCACTCAGAGTAAAAGGCAGACTGTATGACGCATGCGTACGAACAGCCATGCTACATGGCAGTGAAACATGGGCTGTAACTGCTGAGGACATACGTAAGCTTGCAAGGAATGAAGCCAGTATGCTCCGTTGGATGTGTAATGTCAATGTGAATACCCGTCAGAGTGTAAGTATCTTGAGAAAAAAGCTGAACATTAGAAGCATCAGTTGTGGTGTGCAAGAGAGACGATTGCGCTGGTATGGACATGTGGTGAGAATGGATGAGGATAGCTGCGTGAAAAAGTGCCACACCCTAACAGTTGAGGGAACCCGTGGAAGAGGTAGGCCCAGGAAGACCTGGGCTGAGGTGGTGAGGCAAGACCTTCGTACATCGGGCCTCACCGAGGCGATGACTACTGACCGAGACCTTTGGAAATGTGCTGTGCGTGAGAAGACCCGGCAAGCCAAGTAAGATCGTTGCCAGTGCCCCTGGACTGGTTCTTGTGCGGGTGGCACATGAGATGCACCATTTTGAGCGTGGCCGTTGCCAGTACCGCCTGACTGGCTCCCGTAGGATTTTCGAGCGAGATCGTTGCCAGTGCCCCTGGACTGGCTTGTGCGGGTGACACGTAAAAGCACCCACTACACTCTCTGAGTGGTTGGCGTTAGGAAGGGCATCCAGCTGTAGAAACTCTGCCAAATTAGACTGGAGCCTGGTGTTGCCATCCGGTTTCACCAGTCCTCAGTCAAATCGTCCAACCCATGCTAGCATGGAAAGCGGACGTTAAACGATGATGATGATGATGATGATAAATATATCGCACATATATATTTTATATATATATATACATATATATATATATATATATACATATATTATATATACATATTTTATATATATATATATATATATATATATATATATATATATATATATATATATATATATATATATATATGCACAAACACATGCGCGCCCAGGATTTGAACTTACTTGACTCTCCTCCTGACTTTGTTTCTCTCCCGTAAAGCAATCACTTGTTTTGCCAACGACGTGAATTGCTCCTTCTGCGAAGTGGTACAGGCCTCGGTGATCTATAAAAAAAATATTAAAAATAGATAGATATACACGCGTAAATATGTGTGGGAGCATACGTGTGTGTATTATGTAGGTAGGTGAGATGAATTTAATTCTCTGTCTGAAGAATTTCTTACAGGCAATTACGAAATTCCTCACGTGTCTACCTAACATGTAAAACAACATAATTCCTATTGGTAAACGAAACATGTGTAATGGTGAATAAATAATACCAATAAATTTCCCAACTTCCTGTTTTATTATATGTGTACACACACACACACACATGTTATAAAGAACTATTTTATATACATTTTATGAAAAACTATTTTTAGGTTATTTTAATGTATGACTTATATAGAGGCTGCATTGTTTTTGTTCTTGCTTACAGAATGTGTGTGTGTGTGTGTGTGTGTTGTTGTTGTTATTGTTGTTTTGTTGTTGTTGTTATTGCTCAATGTCCCCGCTTGACCGTATCTCTCTCTGCTTTGAAGTAGCTCAAATGACTTCAGCGGCAAAGAAATGCGAACTATCAAAGGCAAATATAAGTGTGAATGTGTGTGTGTGTGTGAAAGAGAGAGAGAGAGAGAGAGATTGTGGAGGAAGGTAAAGAAGAGAGGATAGAGATAAAAACAGAAATAGAGGCAGAGAGACAGGGAGGAGAGAGAGGGGGAGAGAAAGAAAGATAGAGAGAAAGAGAAAGATAGAGAGAAAGAGAACAAAGAAGAAAAAGCAGAAAGGAAAAAAACTGGTCTACTTTCTTAACTCATTAACTACAGCCAGCATCATATTACAATGGTGTGTGTGAGCATGAGGAGTGCGTGCATATATGTGTGTGTGTGTGTGTATACATATATATATATGTGAGTGTGTATACACACACACACACACACATAAACACTTATATCAACATGTGCGCATGTGTGCGTGTGAGTGTAAACATATACTTATATGTGTATATGTATATATACACTTACAAACACAATATATATATATATATATATATATATATGCAAATATATGTGTCTATGTGCATGTATATACACGTATTCATACACACACATATCTATGTATGTACGTATATATGTGTGTATAGACATCTCTCTCTCTCTATATATATATATATATGTTTACACACACACACACCTTTTATTGTGAATGCCCCCCGGCACCAACCAACACCCAAATACTACCAAAGAGAAGAGTCACATGGACACAGACTAGCACTCACACACACACATCCACATATCCATAGAAACACACACCACACATATTTCTGTGACTCTTTCTTCGCTTCTCTCTTTTCTCCTCCTCCTCAAAGCAAGTCTTCCCCTCGGTGTGTCTGTATATCTTTTGTGAAAAGGAAGTCCGGATGATGAAATGTTGTATGGCAGATACTACTGAGAAAGGCATTTGCATAAACAGGTGTGTGTGTGTATGTGTGTGCGTGCGCGCGCGAGAAAGAGAGAGAGAGAGAGAGAGCGTGTGTGTGTGTGTGTGTGTGTGTGTGTGAATACATGTATAAATGTAAGTATATATACAAGTAACATAGATACATATGTATAAATTCATATTTCTATAAATGTATGTGTATATGCGCGTGTATATATATATATGTATATATAATAATCATCTTCATTTCACTTCCTTTTTACCATGCTGGCGTGGATTGTGTGTGTGTGTGTGTGTGTAAGAAGCCTAGAGGCACACTCAGCATCCAAACTCTATCTACCCATCCCCACAGAACACTAAAGAAACGGAGGTAGCATGGAGGATATAGTGACTTCTTGGCAGAAACGGCCGTAAGGAACTGGTCTTTTACTCTTTTATGTTGATGATTTCAAATTTTGATGCAGGGCCAGCATTTTTTGAGGGAAGGGGAATAGTCGATTACATCGACCCCCACCCCCAATATTTCACTGGTACTTATTTTATCAACCCTGAAAAAATGAACGTCAACCCGGGCAGAATTTGAACTCAGAATCTAATGCTGGATGAAATGCCACTAAGCACTTCAAGAAACATACAAACAATTCTGCCAACTCGCGGCCTTAACTTAACCCTGTTAAAATAATATGCTTGGAATGTGCAAATATTACATTTTAATATTTTAAGATAACGAGATTTTAATGATCCCAGAGTAGAAAATATAAATGTTAGTTTATGCTGACCAAATACAAAGCTAAAAGGATGGGCTTAGATTTAGTGAGTTTAGTACACAGGAAACTTTTAACTTTATGAAAGGAAGAGGAAACAAATAGGTGCAGGATGTGTGGTAAGTTTGCCTCCTAACCACACGGTTCCAGGTTCAATCCCACTGTGTGATATCCTTGGCAGACAACAGCCTTGTGAGTGAATTTGGTAGACACACACTGAAAGAGTCTCTTCGTGTATTCATAGCAGATATGCGTGTGCTATCTATAAAATATGTGTGTATGTGTGTGTGTACTGGTGTCATGTAAAAAAAAAACACTTTGTCCACTCTGCAGGATGGTCTGTGTTAGGAAGGGCATCCATATTATTATTTCCATGCTGGCATGGGTTGGACGGTTTGATTGAGGACTGGCGAGCCAGAAGGCTGCACCGGTCTCCAATCTGATCTGGCAAAGTTTCTACAGCTGGATGCCCTTCCTAACGCCAACCACTCCGAGAGTTTAGTGGGTGCTTGTGCACGAGGGCCAGTCAGGCAGTGCTGGCATATATATCTATACAGCAATCTTTTGTCTTGAGTCCATTGTTTCACATACACACACATACATGCATACATACACACCCACCCACACAGATATACACACCTACACACACATACATACACACACACATGCACACATACATACATACACCCACCCACCCACACACACACAAATAACCCTTTTATTACCATATTTCTGTTGAAATCCACTGCTTTTGTTTCAATTCATTCAGAAGAAAACAAAGAATTCAACAAAATAATTTTGTCGTTATTAAATCAGCGTTTGAAACATAAATTAACATAAAATTTTAATGGAAAAGTTTTAATTTAGATAACTTTAAACAGGAAACTCGTCTCACAGAAGCTGGGGTGGTCTTAAACGGATTGGCATCAAAAGGGTTAATGATTAATGACAAATAATTACAGACTGTTTTGATGTTATCAGCTTTGTCAAACTAATAATTTAACATGATCAATAAAATCAAAACACACAGCAGTTGGTTACCAATCAGCCACTTTCTCAATACATACATGTATGCAGGTGTATGTTTGTGTATGTATATGTGTATGTGTATGTGTAAATGTGCATATGTGTGCATATACAGCTATCTCTCTCTCTCTCTCTGTATATATATATATAAAACTATATCTATCTATCTCTTTTACTCTGTATATATATATATAGCTATATCTAGCTATTTAGTAAAAGATTTCGCTTTGGTTTCCTGCCAGAATATCTCAAAGAAACCCAAAGGGTTGTTTGTTGTTGTTGTGTTGTTGGAACTGGTAAGGTTTGTATAGAATAGCATAGTCGGTCATCCATCCACAAATCCATCCATCCATAGATCTATCCATCCATAGATCTATCCATCCATAGATCTATCCATCCATAGATTTATCCATCAATCCAATCCATTCATTTGTCCATCAATCCATCCGTCCATCCATCAATCCATCCGTCAATCCATCCATCCATCTGTCCATCAATCCATCCACCTGTCAATCCATCCACCCATCCATCCAGCCAGCCAGCCAGCCATAGATCCCCTCAGCTTTTGTTAAAGCATGTCTCTAGGAGAGGGTCGCTCTGATATAAAACCAGAAATGCAGGGAATTGCGTTGGACATTTTGGGGATCTTTTGTTTCCGTTTGAGATCACGGCACTCCCACATTATTTCTGAACCAGTGACCTATACTAGCACTGGATATCTTACCCAGGTTTCTCACTCAACCATGTCAACAGGGTGGAGAAAGCCTTACTGGACCCCAAAATTTTAGGCTGCATGATAACTGCTAATGTGTGTGTGTGTATGTGTGATATATAAATATATATAAAACTAGAAAAACAAACCCTGCACACACCAATTCCCTTTCGCTTCCTCTATGATTCACAGAACTAATGTAAACCCATACAAAATCATACATATATACATAGAGAGAGATAGACAGAAAGACAAACAGATAGATAGATAGAAACAGGTAGATAGATAGAGAGATTGAGAGATACATACAGAGAAACAGATAGGTAGATAGATATAAATACACACACACACACACAGAGTTATTGATATAGTTGTATAATGGAAATTCCTAAAAAATGAAGAAAAAAAACCAGTTTAAGCAGGTTTTCTGGTTTTTTGTGTCTATTTTTGTTGTGTTTTGTCTTTGTTTTTTTTTTGAAAAAAAAAAAGAATTCTGATGACAATCCTTCTCCTAACAAAACAGAAAATAACAACAATAATAATAATAATGGTTCCTATAATAATAATAATAATAATAATAATAATAATAAATAATAATAATAATAATGGTTCCTATTATTAATAATAACAGCATCAGTGGTAACAAAAAATAAAAGAAAAGAAAGCTCCCATCCCACAAAACTCTGCAAAGCAAGTACCACTGGCTGGGTGAGAAAAACATGGAAGGAAAAAAGAAAAAAGGCTCCAATACAACCCCCCCCCCCCCCAACACACACACATTCATACAAAACCTTGAGTAGATGTGGTAGACGGAAACTGAAAGAAGCCCAGCTACTCAAAGTTTTGGTTGGCACAAGGCAACAGTAGAAGACACTTGCCCAACGTCCCATGCAGTGGAACTGAACTTGGAACCATGTGACTGGGAGGCAAGCTTCTTACCACACAGCCACGTTAAACAAAAGAACTAAAACTGCAAAGCCACACCACAAAGCCAGTGAGTTAGTTTTTGGGTCATTCAACCTCTTACCTCAGCCTAATAAATGCTACCTGAGGCTAAACAGAAACAACAACAACAACAAGCTGACTAAGTCTGTGTTGTCCTTCTCTTCTAAACCAACTTGCCCCACCCCTCCTCTCTCTCTCTCTCTCTGCTTCTTTTGTTGTTTCTATTTCCAAAGTATTTCACCTGAGTTCATTTCACTCTGATATGTGCTTGTGGGCTTTATCATTCATTCAGTCAATATGTATGAATGAAAAGAAACAGCTGTCACACCTGACTGCACACACACACATTCATACAGACATATACTTACAAACTAACACACACATACAAACTCACATATATGCAGACACACACATACGTAGACTCATACACACATAATTACAAACACACATACACACACACAGACATATACTTACAGACTAACACACAGAGACACACACACATAATTACAAACACACACACACACATACATATAGACATGCTTACAGACAGACAGACACATACATAAACACAGACAAACATACACAGACTCACAAGTACACACGCATACATGTGCTCATTCACGCACACACACACGCATACACACCCATATATGCAAATATTACCTTTCACAAACAAGTCATTGTATCTGCTGGAGGCAATTATTGTGCTGAAACAATCCCCGTTTCACAAAGGCCAGTAGGTTTCCTTGACATACTACAAAGCACAAGAGTTAATGGAGCAGCATTGAATTTCCTCCGTCTGCAATCCAGTTTCAAACCCTGTCGTGACTGACTTAAATTCCACACCTATACAGAAGCGAATAAAAATAGAAGGTGCGTTGCCTAATGGCCAAGGTATCTGCCTCACAATTAAAAGGCCATGACTTTGATTACTGGTGAGCAGTTGTGTCCTTGGGCAAGACAATTTATTTCACTTTGAAAGTTACTATTTGTAAATCTCACAAAGAGAGATATTCAGCAACAGTACTTTGGAGTAAAGATTGTTTGCCAACATAACATGGCAGTCCTGGTTTAGGATGAATGTTGCTGTAATTTAGCCCCAGGAGACATTCTAGAAAATTTAATCACATGATGGCTTGCCTCTGAGTGGTTGCTTAATAGGCTGATCATGTGAAACTAGTGTGGTTAGGTCGTGATGTCTAATCAGGTATCCAGAGATTCGGTTCTGAATCCCTGCTACAATTGTATCAGTGGCCCAAATCATGCACAGCCTGTGAAAGTAAGAAGGTTAACAAAGAAGAGGTCATGCTGAAAACATGACTGGGGTTTTTGCTTACCTGCGGAGGCAAAAATTTGTCATTGTTGACGTAGGTGAATAACCTCCTTCGTGGTGCACCTTCTTTCCTGAAAGATGAAAAGAAAGAATTTCAGGTGAGATAAAGAGTTTCACAAATGTGAATGAAGGTCATTGACCCAGTGACAGAAAAAAAAAATAAGAAGAAGAAGAGGAGAAGGAGGAGGAGGTGGTGGTGGTGGTGGTGGTGGTAGTAGTAGTAGTAGTAGTGTTGGCTAGAGTATTTAGTTGCTATTGTTTCGACCCAGGCCGGCTCTGGTCAGGCATAACAATCCTATTTTTCGGTCAGATATTTAACATTGTCACTGGAATAAATAACCATTAAATTTAATTTGGAAATCAAACGGTTTCGGGAGAGGAATCATCAACTTACAACAATTTGCAAACACTTTCATGGTATTTCTCAGACAAGATACCTTCACAATAATCTTTCTGGGAGTAGAACATAATTTCTCTCTGCAAATAAAACCAGAAAATAAATATGAAAAACAATTTAGGATCGGAAAGGCTCAACATCTGAAGATCATTTCTCACCACTTCATTCCATGTCTTCCTGAGTCTACATTCTCTACAACTTCCCTCCACAATTAGAGATCGGCACTTCTTTAGGCAACCCTTACTCTGACCGTCTCTCTAACTGCCTTTCCCCTTCCTCTCCTTTCTTGACCAACTGAGGTAGCCAAGTATCTCCTTAATCTAAATCACTTTAACCCTTTTGTTACCATATTGCTAATGATATAAACTGACTTTGTTTCAATTAATTTTGAAAATAATCAATTTACTAAAATAACTAGGTCCTTATTAAACCGATGTTTGGAACATAAATTAACCAAAAAATTTTGATGGGAGATTTTAATTTAGATCACTTTAACCCTTTTGTTACCATATTCCTGTTGAAATACACTGCAGTTGTTTCAATTCATTTTCAAAATAATGAAGAATTAGAAATAATACATCTCTAAATCTCTCAGAGATTTGAAAACTTAAGGACACAGAAAAT
>NC_142953.1:2161458-2196458 GCF_046866305.1 Octopus bimaculoides | reverse complement strand
CCACAGCAGTAATTGTTTTCACCTAATAGACGTCATTGATTGATTGAAATTACCGAAATACGACAACTTTAACACGAAATAACTTCGAAAAGAAAGCATTTTCTTAAAAACGCCAAGAGTAAATGATGCTTTAAATGACACATTCTACCAGTGTCCGAATTTTGAAAGTGTTTAGTTACAAAAATTTATTTTTTGTATGTGCCGGCCAAAAGGAAAAGATTCAATATGATTGGTAGAGGATAGTGACATGACTGGTCTCAGAAACTTTTGTAGGATGTCAAGTTTGGCTTCCTAAGTTAAGGCTGACACGGTTGAGTGAACATGACAAGTGACGGTACCAAACCATCAATGCTCTGAATGTTTTCTGTCAAGTGTGGTAGAGAATGATCACGTGATTAAGTTTAGAACCTTTTGTGCGTTTCCGGCTAGGTCCGTGTGTTAGTGTCACGTGACAGCATATTTTGTGCGGAAAATTAAGCCCGAAACGGTCGAGTGAACATGTTTAGTTACAGTGAAGGCACCCGAAATTTAATTTGGGAGGGTGGACCGGAATCGTTTGTATGTCACCCAGTGGCTAAAATAGAACAAGCTTCAAACACTTGTCAGAAGCAAGACTGTTGCGACATAAGTCACGTCTTTCTATCTCAATTTTTGAAAATCACCGTAAACCGGTTACATTTTCAACTGCTTTTGTCTTCTTATATTTCTACCCGTGTGGAATAAGATAACTTTGTTTTGTATATCTATCTATAACGTGCCAATAGGTTTTGGGGTCTGATGATACGATGAAAAGCTAAGCGCTTTACGGACGTGAAACCCAGGGTAATCCCAGAGACAAGCCTTATCTATCTTTATATAAAAATATAGATTATACGACAGGTTTCTTTCAGTTTCCGTTTACCGAATCCACTCAAAGGCTTTGGTCGGCCTGGGGTTACAGTTGAAGACGCTTGCCCAATGTGTTACACGGCTGACGCACGTTTGTTTGTGCAACGCGAATTTCTTTAACAACTTTATACCCATCAAATTTAACTTGAGTTTTTCAGTTTGTATCGAACGACCCTCCATAAGTTTGGTCTATGCAGTTCTACCAAACTTATATCCCTTTGAATGAGTCTCTTAAACTCGTAGGCCTCATTTTTTACAATTGTTTTTGTTATTAAACTATTTACGATTACGAAATTAGAAATAGAAGCAGAATTCTGCTTGACGCACGACATGTAAGTCTTCGTAACTTTTTTATTTTTTTGGAATTTTCAGAAATTTTTTGCGAATTTTCATTCTACACACGGGAATTCACATGACTATAAAAATTAAATTTTTTTTTCAATTTCTCGTATTTTTGTTTTGAATCACATTTTAAAATACCGAATTTTTCGCATAAATCCCATTAAATGCGTTTATGAGGAGAAAAATACTGACGAATACCAATACGCCAGAGTGATAAACAAACGAGCACTGTATGAGGTGGTCGTGAGATGTGCTAAAAATAACAGCTAAATAGCCCTTAAATCATGCATAAAAATTATTATTATTTTTTTTTTTTTGTTTTCGTATAGTCGTATGAATCCCCGTGTAGAATACAAATTCATAAATCTTTTCTGAAAATTCTAAAAATTAAAAAAGTAAGGGGGCGCGGTTTTATGGCGTGCTTAAAAGCAAAATTCAACCGAAATATATTTCGTATTTTCATTTAACCCACTCTCAATATTCTCAAACCGAACCAAAGATTTCTTTCGGCAGCAATATTTTTGTTTACTACTTCAAACTGCATCTGTCATGCATTAATTCACATGTTTTCGTTAGTTACAGAGCCTAAAGTTTTTTTGTTGTTATCTTTCTAAATGATTCGTAAGAAAAATATATAAAAGAAACCAATTTATTCGTAGATAAATTTATCATTCCGTGTTTGTTTTTTCTTTACGAACAAAGAAAGCATATACATATTATAAACTAACCGCAATTTAAAATTTCTGAGTTGATCTTTAGTTCTGTAATAAGCAATTCCGAGATCGTTTTCGTCGTATAAGTCCGCCATAGTTGTAAACAGTCGTTAAGTCGGCAGCGAATGCAGATGGAAACGTACATCTCGGAAATGCCAACATCTTATCTCTCCCGCCTGAAATAATTATAAAATTTAAACATGATAATAAAATCATTATCATTTCAAATATTAATTCTTATTTAATGATTGTTATTGTCATATAGTTCATTAACGTTTTATTAAATTTCCTTGTATCAATAATAATATTACTAATAAAATGTTGCTAAGTCGGCAGCGTATGTAAAAATGAATGATTCGCAATATCCCCCCGCCCTTTTTCCTCTTTGCAGTGATTCAAAATTAAAATTAAATATAACGAATAACAGCATTTTTCAAACCTTAATTCGAATCTGATAAATGGTTTCTTAATAATTTTATTATACTAATGATAATAATAAAATGTTGCTAAGTCGGCAGCAAAATGAATGAGTTGAAGCTCCCTCCCATGTCACCCTTTTCCAATTTTTTTAATAATAATTCAAAATTAAAATAATAAATAAATACTACCATTTTGCAAGCATTATTTTTAATTTGATAAACTTCATTGATAACTTAACTTCTTACAAATTTTATTATATTAACGATAAATAATAAAAATGTTGCTAAGTCGGCAGCGAATCGAGAAACGAACATCTCGGAAGTGCTTCCACTCCTTCTCTTTCTCACATTTCCTTTACTTCCTCACTGAGAAAAAAATAATCATAATAATCATTTTAAATATTAATTTTAATTTCATAAATATTATTGCTATATTTAATCAACTCTATTTTCATTAATTCAAACTTTCATTATATTAATTAATAAATAATCCTTTCACATATTATTGGTCGGCAACCCTGACGTCATTATGATGGCGGACTCGTACGTTCGTCCAAAATATGTCAGGTCGACCGCATAGTGAAAGGTGAGTTTTAACATATTTCCCCGATTTTTCACTTATCGAATTTAACTGAGAAATCTTCGCCAATCTTTCTTCTATTGGACAATCTCTTCATTTCGAACCAATGACGTCCATTTCTCTGTACATTTCTGGTCACAAGTTTGACCTAGATATTCGTCTTTTCATCTATTTTTAAACGAGAGAAGCCAGTCGATGCTTAACACTAATAATAATAACACTAATAATAATTCCCAAAACCTCCTCCATCGCATTTATAGTCCTCAACGTCCCGTTGTTTACACCTTTATGTTATTATTATTGTATTTCCTTCCCCACGTAGGCCGCTACATTAATCTAAACACCTCCAACATCTTTAAAAAAACCTCGTCACTCCATGGCCATCGTGTTTGTTCTTTCTTCTTTCTTTCCTCTTTTAAGCCTTTAAATATTAATTACACACGCCACAAAAAAATATATATAACGATGGGGTGAGCTTTAAATTGATGGATGATGCAAGTTTTATGTGCTTTTTTTTCTTTTCTTCTCCCCCCGTTGCTGTTGAATTGCAGAACGATGAAGCCCTCGAAAACGAGAGAAGCCAGCCGAGACAAACAATAAACACTAATAATATTAACACTAACAGGAATATTTTAAATCTCCTCCATCGTATTATAAGACCTCAACGTCCCGATGTTTACCAATTTGTGTTATTGTTGTATTTTCTGCTCCGTGTTGGCCGCCGCATCCTCCAAACACCAGCAACCTCTTCAAGACAGTCTTCGCCACTCCATCGCCATCCATCTTCTGCTTTCTTCTTTCTCTCACTCATTAAAAACCTTTAGATTTAATTACACAAAACAAAATTACTTTATAACCGACGGCTTGAAGCTTATAAATTAATAATGGAACTTATTTTATATATATATATATATATCTACACAAAGCCAAGGAAAATTTCGATTCTTTTATATACTTTCAAATATGAAAATCGTGGTCTGACTGCTTTACAACATTCTCTCTTTCTTTCTCCTTGCTCTCTTTTCCTCTCTTTCTCTCTGATGTATTGTGTGTATATACACATTCGTATCAAAGTGTATATTTTTATATAATCCATAAGGAATTATACACTATTATATACATTGTGTATCGTTCTTGTGTATATCAGTGAATTTTATACAGTGTAGTATACTGTCTAGGATGTATAATGTATATATAGATGGAGTATTATACACTAATGTAGAGTGTGTGTATATTTTATCTGTGGTGTATTGTATATACTTAAAAACAAATGAGTATAGTGTACGTATATATATATACATACATACATATATATTATATATCTATGTACATACACACAAAGTGTATTTTATACCCTGCATAGAGAATTATATATACTGCATATATGTAGATAGTAATAAACACTTCTCGTGTATAATTCATAGTGTGTATATGTAATTCTTTTTTGTGTCTTAGTGTGTGGTGTATTTAAATCATACTATATATATATGTATTATACACTGTATATGCAATATACACTATTGTATATAACCTTGTGATGCTTATGTAAGTATATATGGCTCTTGTTTGTGTGTTGGTATGAGGTATATATTAATGTGTATATTGTGTGTTAATGTAAATACGTAGAGGAAATTATGCACCATGTATAGTGTATAATTTATAAAGGATGCATAGTGTGTGTGTGTGTGTATATATGATTCTTGTTAGTGTTTTGCATATTTCTATAATGTATTGTTTATTTTATATACCGTATAGAGTTATATACTACATATAGAAGTGTATTGTACAAATATGTGGAGCCTAAAACAGAGAAAGAGAGCATTATACACCAGTATATGAGTTATAGCATGTATATACTATATAACAGCTTAATAGGTACATAATGTAGAATACGTATGGTTCCTGTTTGCGTGTTGTGTGTGTGTATATATATATATATATATATATATATATAGAGTATATTTTATACGCCCTACAGAAGAATTATATATTACATGTACTGTAATATATACACATACATAGTGTATAATAAAAGATCATTATGCTCTGTAGTATATTATATACTGCGGTGTATAGTTATATAGTGTAATAATGTCTAGAGTATAATTATACGCAAAAATGTATAGTAGTGTAATGTATATATAATATAAAATATGGGTTTTGTTTATGCGTTAGTATGTGGTGTATTCTGTATTTATATAATGTATCGTCTATTTTATACACTGTATAGAGAAATTATATACCTCGTATAGTGTATTTCCAATATGTGTAAATGATGTCTATACACACACACACACACACATACATACAGTTATATTGTGTACCGTTATATATACTACAGTATAACATGTATGAAATAAGAGTACATAGCATACAAAATATATATATATATATATATATATATATATATATATATATAGGTAGATAGATAGATAATGGTTTATAAGGTGTCTGAATCTTTTCTTCCTTCTGCCGTCTGACTTTTGTGTGTGAAATCTCCCACCTTTTTTACTAACCACTCTAAATTAATATATTTCAACCATATTTTAGTGACTAACAACATCAACTGAAACGACAGACCCCCTAATACGTCTGCTACAGGGTTTCAAGGGGTTAGCTATATATATATATATTTGTATATGTGTGTTTGTGTATGTAAGAAGAAACTAAACCCGTGTGTGTGTGTGTGTTGTATATTTTGATTGTCTATGAAATTCGCTATATGTTTGTGTGCATTGAATGTGTGTATGTATGTTTGTTTGCGTGTTGAATGTTGGTATGTATTGTGTTGAGTGCATTTGTGTGTATTGTACATAATATATATGATTTTATATCTGCAGATAGATTTATTATAATACAAGGGCATTAAATACATACACAATATGTATTTTGTTTCTGTGTTTGTATATATATATGTGTGTGCTTCACCATTTTCCTCATTTTGCCTGTCCAACAAATATGATTATACAGGGCGCCGTCCTATCGCCTGTTCATTTTAATATGTATGTGTGTGTATGTATATACACACACACACACACACACACACATATATACACACACACACACACACGTAAAAACGCGCGCGGGCACGTAATGTGTGTGTGTGGTTTCCATGAGTAAAATTAATAATTCAACGACCTTTATGCATGGATAGAATTGTAGTTTTACGTTTTATACATATATTTGTGTGTACATACATATTGTTAATGTCTTCTAAATATAGCTGCACAGACAATTATATTCGCATACGTACACTCATACACGTTTGCTTAATTCATGTGTGTGTGTGTGTGTATATATATATATATATATATATATATATATATATACATCTTCCTGAGCACATGTTGGGTATGTCCTTTCTATGATGTAAATATCTCCTCTCTGATTCATATATATGTATGTGTATATATATGTGTGTGTGTGTGTGTGTGTGTGTGTGTAATATACATACATGCATTCATTAAATCAAGACCAGTAACAGCATATTTGTTCGGGTCAATGGCATTCTGCTCTCTCCACCACTTCAAGTAATTGGCCCTTCAGACTATGGAAATGGAGTCATTTATCATTGTTTAAAATTCTGCATAAGGAGAGGGGGGGGGGGCAGAATGGATGGAAGATGATTGGAAAGAATAGATAATTAGTGTGGCAAGAGCAAATATATTTTCTGGGACTTCTGTATATATACATATATATATATATCATCATCATCATCATCATCATCATCGTTTAACGTCCGCTTTCCATGCTAGCATGGGTTGGACGATTTGACTGAGGACTGGTGAAACCGGATGGCAACACCAGGCTCCATCCAGTAATAAATATGTATGTATATATATTATTGGATATGTTTGTGATTTTATATAAAGGAGCATGTATGTGTGTCAGTTATAAATAAGATACTCTGTGTTTGTATATATGGATGTGAATTCTTGTAATGTAATATTTGTGTGTGTAATATACTTAATGTGCATCTCTGGATATAATGTGTTTGTCTATTTACAGATGTGTCAATCATATAAGATTGGCCATTGAAAAGGTGATTGCACTGGTGGTGCTCCAGCATGGCCCACAGCCTTAGAGCTGAAACATATGAATGAATAAAGAATATATGTATACACACACACGTACAGGGTGCGGTGAATAAACTGTCATCTAAATTACACAAAAATGAAAATAACACTGTCATCTCATTTTAAAAGATATATTTACCAAAATTACAGAAAAATATCTTGAAATACCGAAGAGTAAATTTATTCAATAAAATCGCCATTGGCTTCAAACCACGTAAAAAGCACCAAGTCCACTCTGCTGAGTGGTTGGTGTTAGGGCATCCATCTGTAAAACTCCTGCCAAAACAGTCACAGAAGTCTGGTGCAGGCTTCTGGCTGGCTGGCTCTTGTACCTTCCCACCCATGCCAGCATGGAAGGCGGCCGTTAGACAATGATGATATATATACACATCTAAGTGTATTGATATGTGTGTGTGTGTGAAGAACAATAGAGATATTCATTGGTATGCATAGGTGTGTCAAAGACATAATAGTAGGTGTGTGTTATGTCATGCATGGATAGGTTGTGTGTGTTTGTGTAAATGAACAAGGTTGAAGTGCAATCAGGGTTATCACTGTGTGCTCTATGTTGGTAGAGGAGGTGGTGTTATCAGGAAAAGAAAGCAATGAGATTTATTAATCCTTGTTGAGTACGGTGTGTTGATGAAAATTCAATTATTGCTCATAATAGAAACAAGGAACAGGAGATCTGCTATGTAAAACAACACAACAGATTACAGAGTGTAGGTAGATGCAGCCATGAGAACCAAAGTGACATGCTATGGATTGGGAGAGATTTGGTGCTGATTACATTAAACATCTAGAAAGATATTAATTGCTGGTAGAGACATCGTGGGTTGTTTTGCAATCATAATATTCTACCAAATATGTTAAATGTTTATAATCCAATGTTGTGTTCTGGTTTGTGTTAGTCGTTAAAGATTTACTCATCACCAAAGCTGTTTTAGAACTACAAGCCACAGTGCCTCTGGTTACCAGGTCTTCAATTGGATGCATTACCCATCGAATGCACACACATACAGTCCCTGTCCACAGATGCACGCACACACTATTGTCTTGTTTATGTATTACCCATACAGTAGCTCAGTACATTATCACTAACCTCCTCTACTCTCAGAAGACAAACTACACTCACTCATACTCAGGGTGAAGGGTAGCGACCCCGTTTGGTCATGAATGACCACCTAGGAAGTTCCCCTGCGAGGCACAAGTCTGGACAAGGTTGTTTATAGAAGACCAGTAGTCAGCCATGCATATCAGCCTCCCCTCTCCAAGGGAAAGGCAAAGGCTGATCTGGCTCAGCACCTGTGACATCGCAACTCATGAACTGGAGCAGCGTGAAAGTCTAGGAATCAAACCCACTACCTTACGATTGCCAGCCTGGTGCTCTAGCCACTGAGCCAGGCGCCTTCACACTCACACATAACACAATCCATACTCACATCTAACATAATATGTATTTCTCTTGTCCTGCTCTCACTCTCCAGCCTGAACAAAATACTTCATACTTTCCTCTCTCTCCACTTGCATTTCTTTTTTCTTCTTTCAATGTTCCCAAGGAAGGGCCACTGTCTGAAATGTTGAAGCCTCCTGTGTTTCTTCATCAATCAATGTGTACCACTTTACTTTGTACTCTTCACTATTGTCTCCCCCTCCCCACTGATGACAAGCAGTGGAATTAAAAGTTTACAAGATGAAAGCTAAGCTAAATCATTCTGTTGCATACATAATTCTGTTTCATGTATGTAGCGTAATTATTTAGCATAGCTTTCATCTCGAAGAATTCCGATACTTGTCAACGTGGTAACGTCTTTCTATCAACTTGTACGCTGCTGGAATTGAATACAAACTTTGTTGTCGCAGAGGCATCATGTACTTGTATCTGGAATCAGAAATTTCTGTCATCTTGAGACTAAATCAATATATTTCGGAATATATAAAACAAACTTTTATACATGTATGTTTGTGTACACGTGTGTATGCTTTGAGACAGTGGAAACATACAATCATATTCACAAATTTTTCACTTGTCACCATTTCTTAACTTACACAGAATACACACTTACTGCTATGGAATCATAGTCCTTAAATTTAATGGGAAGGAAACTTGTGGGTATGTTGGTGTAATCAGTCAGCAGACTTACCATGAAAATATAAAAAAAGTGTTGGTTCAGTTCCCACGTGTACTAATGCCCTTTTTTTTTTTTCCCCCTTGAGGGTTTATATATATACATATATACTCTAAAATTGGACTATTTTCTCTAGTTGATATATATATATATATATATATATATATATATACAGTGAAAGCTTGCAATCATATTTTCAAAATTTTCACTTGTCATTGTTTCTTAACTTACGCAGAATGTGTGTATGGATGATGTGATGCATCTAATGCAGTACTGCTTGCAACCCTTTTGCTTACAGCTTGTTGCTACTTGCTAGGCCATATGGTGACAGGAAAAGCACCCTGACTATGCTAGAAGCTTCTAGTCGGATCTTGACTCAACAACTGTCTTATGGAAGGGTCACTCCATGACAACACATCTCCAGTGTGGTATCAGGTTTGCTATGAGGAACTGTATTCTGTCTAAACTGACTGAGGCATTGGTTAGCATTAGTGTCTGATGTTGCTTTGTATTGATTGTTGCAGAAAGCCAGTCCATCACATTAGTGAGGCCCTGTGTGCCAGTTCTGCTATCTGTAGTCATGACAAAAGACTGCTTCTATCAAAAATTGGATCAGACTGATTTCTCTTTGGAGTAAGGAGATATCATTCATTAATCAAAGAATCTGGGAATTATGGTGTTGGGAAAGCTAACGGTATTGGCAACAGTCTTCATTCTCTGTTTGTGGTGATTGATCTCACCATTATTACCAACACCATCTTTCATCAGAACAGT
Organism: Octopus bimaculoides; assembly: GCF_046866305.1. Taxonomy (NCBI): domain Eukaryota; kingdom Metazoa; phylum Mollusca; class Cephalopoda; order Octopoda; family Octopodidae; genus Octopus; species Octopus bimaculoides. The sequence continues at coordinate 2,186,537 of NC_142953.1, read as the reverse complement.
AACCACAGAATCTGCTCATTGGTGCAAAGATGGGAGATGAGTGTTGTACTAACCATCACAGGATATTAACAAAGGTCAATTTGTGAGTGTAACCCTTAAGGCTCAGTTGCTCCAAGGTTGACAGCCCTAATATGTTTAAGGACTTTCACTTTGTAGCTCTCAAACTAAAAAGCTTTATGACTTCAGGAGCTGACAGGGATGACCAATGGTCCTTCTTAAGTTCTCCACTTTCTCATGATGCTGCCAAAACAGTTTGATTCAAGAGGAAAAATATCTTCAAGGCTGCTTTGATAAGGACACCAACACAAATGACAGACTCCTGGATATGATACCCACGTGACCTACAGAAATGACTCCTGGCAATTTTTTACCACACCCTAAAACACAGTGGTAAATTGTAGATCTCAAGCCATCTTTTGAACTTTGGAAAACAAATGGTATGTTGCAAAAACATCAAGAAATCTTGATGCATGCAAACATGCATCATATGCACCAATTATTTTGATGCAATAAGAACACTGATTGGTTCCAATGATTATTTCATGGCACCAATCAGCAATTGCAGAGTGCTGTACAGAACATTTCAGCTAGCTCCTAAACCGTCAAACACACTCATTATATAGAGTAATTTTGTGAAATGTTCCTTATACACCACCTTAGTTTGTGGTACTGACCTTTCTTTAAGTTATTGCTGTCAAAACAGGAATTCTACAAGGTATAATATTCCTGCAGAGATGCTGAAGAAAAGTAATTACCTCTGCAGAGAAGTAGATACCTCAGCATTATTAAAAGGATGTTATCATCTTCGCCGTCTACAAAAATGTACTTGCTCCAGTTATAAGTCTATAGCATGCTTGTCTACTGCTGGAATGCTCCAATTAATTGCAGAAAACATTGCCATTGTGATAGTGCAACGGTCATAGAAGAAAGTAAGACACAGTCAAGTTGATCTTCATTGTATGGCAGTTTCAGGGGGAAAGCAGGGAGCAACACCTGACCCTGTTCGTTACATTTGTGGATCTTTTAAAGGTATTTGACCCTATAAATAGGGAACTTTTGTAAGATGTTCTCAAAAACTTTGTTGCCTACCTAAATTTGTGAATATTCTCCACCATTTCCAGGCAGAGATGTTGTCTGAAGTTGTTGTTCCAGAGCAGCAATCTGTAGAAACAGGAGTTAGGCAAAGCTGCATGCAGGCTCCTGTACTGTTTAATATCTTTCCCATGTGTGTAACCACTGTTTTATGCTTAAGGATGGAAAGGAGGTAGGAATCATTATTAATTTCTGATTTCACAGGAACCTTTTCAACATCTGAAGGCTGTGGGTTGCCATTAAAGCTGATGCTGAACAAGATCATGGAATTATAGTATAATGAAAACCGTACATTGGTAATGAGCACACCAAACGCTCTATGAGCCATCATCTTGTGCACTCATTATACCTTATAAAAGAATGAACTTGACAGAGAATTTTAGAAAACTGTGGCCATCTATCCGTGACCCACTGCATTGTCTTGTTTCCTCCCCTGTGTCCTCTGTACAACAGCAACAATGGGTTACATTCTTTCCAATTCAGACAGCTAGGTAGCAGCATTTCGAATGATTGGACAAGGTACTTCTAGAAAGTTGTCGCCAAATACTCTGCTTGACAGTTTGGGTTTCCCCCGCACAGGGGCAAGACATGAACCAGGTGCTGCCGTGACAGTAAGTTCCCAAAGGCCTTGAGCATCTCGTGTCTTCAGAAGATCCTTTCAGTTATCTGATAGTGAAAAAGAGACAATACTTTGTTGAACCTCCATGATGCAAACGTCTGGGGAGATGTGGCTGTGTGGTAAGTAGCTTGCTTACCAATCACATGGTTCTGAGTTCAGTCCCACTGCGTGGCGCCTTAGGCAAGTGTCTTCTACTATAGCCTCGTATATATGTTTATGTGTCTGCCTCCCCTCCCACCATTGCTTGACAACCGATGCTGGTGTGTTTACGTCCACCGTAACCTAGCAATTCGGCAAAAGAGACCAATAAAATAAGTACTAGGCTTACAAAGAATAAAGTCCTGGGGTCGATTTATTCGTCTAAAGGCGGTGCTCCAGCATGGCCGCAGTCAAATGACTGGAACAAATAAAAAAAAAAGAATATATATATATATAAAATCAAAATAAGCAACAGGATATCCAGAGCTAAAGCAATTACCTCAGGATATCCTTGTTGCTTATTTTGATTTTAATCACCTTAACACACGCGACGGGCTTCTTTCAGTTTCCGTCTACTAAATCCACTCGGAAGGCTTTGGTCAGCCCTAGGCTATAGTAAGAAGTCGCTTGCCCAAGGCACCACACAGCTGGTCCTGCACCTAAAAATTCTCCAAGGCGGTGCCCCAGCATGGCCGCAGTCAAATGACTGAAACAACAGTTAGCAGAACGGATAAAAGCTGTATATATATATATATATATATACAATACTGTTATTAATTGGGTCCTTTCACACTTTTGAGTTGAAACTCGCCATGGTCTATTTCACCTTTTCACTTGGGAATCATAACTTGCGCCAACCAGGCAAGTCCTTCGTTGAGAAAAATGTGCTTAGGGGAGAAGAAACTCCCTATTAGTTAGTCTGATAAGGGGAAGGGTAGTATTGAGTATGACTTTTATATGTCCCCTTCCTAAGGCTTGGGGTATCTTGAAGGTTGTACAGCAGAGGTGGTGGTGGTGGGGCTTAAATGGTGTTGGGGTTTGACTCGGAGCTGTTACTGGGGGTTGGCAGTAAATATTTAACAGGCTGGGAACAAATGGGTATAGAAGTGGGATTAGTTCAAGGAGAAAGAGAATGGGGGAGGTAGGTAGGTGAGGGGGCTTTTTATTTTCGGCTATGGGTGTAGGAAGGTGGCGCAATAGTGCATCAGGCACCGTATTTTCCCTTTTAAAAGGTGCTTGTGTAATGCAGTATACATATTATATATACATAAACACAGAAATAGATTGATACACATGCATCTGTGTATACATGTTCATACATACAATATTCTGGCACATGTATGTGCATGTATATATATATATATATATATATATATATATATATAATGTTGCATATGAATACGCATTGATGTGTATAAGTATCTACATATACATGATTATATATATATATACATATATATATATATACATGATTATATATATATATATATATATATATATATATATATATATAGAATATATACATAAAAGATATATATATATATTACACACACGTGATAATGCTGCAAGTGAATATGTCTAGATGCATGTGTGTATATCTGTAAGAGTATATATATGTATATATATATATATATATATATATATATATACATATATATACTCTTACAGATATACACACATGCATCTAGACATATTCACTTGCAGCATTATCACGTGTGTGTAATATATATATATATCTTTTATGTATATATTCTATATATATATATATATATATATATATATATATATATATATATAATCATGTATATATATATATATGTATATATATATATAATCATGTATATGTAGATACTTATACACATCAATGCGTATTCATATGCAACATTATCAGTCGTGTGTGTGTATATAATATATATCCACATACACATGTAGATACATATATAATTAGTTATATATATAATATATCAAATTTTGGCCAACCCCATTTTCTTTCCCATTAACTCACATAGTCTCCACACACGCACACACACACACAGACCTCCACTCCCCACCCGACCGTAATCTCGTTTTTCGTTGCCAACCAATTCGAATAAATGTTGCCAAGTCGCTTTGACTAAGTAGTAGTAGCAGCAGCAGCAGCAGTAGTATTAATAGTAGTAGTACTGGCCTTCCTTGACTGTTTTTAATAAGTTCCGCCGACAGGGATTATTTTACTTACCTAACTACCCTACCTGGGTCAACCGTGCATGTATGTATATAAACATATATATATATATATATATATATATATATATATATATATATATATATATATATATCTACTTAGTTAACTCTTCTTAATCTATGCTTTAATTACAGGTAATCTTATATATCTATCTCACCTTGTCGTTCTACAAGTTACTAACAAAAAACAAAAAGAAAAAAACGTTGTTGTTGTTGTTGTTGTTGCTATTATTCACATGAGTAAATTTCTGTTTTAAAGATTTAATTTCTGTTTTTTTTTTTCCTGGTGCCTTGTTTTGTTTTCTTCGGTCTTTTTTTTTTTCCTTTTTCTCTCGAAAGAGAACATACAAACTAAGCTACGTGCGCGCGCGCGTGCGCATGTGAATGAGCTGTCATCATCATCATCATCAATGAAATAACCACCCATATAGATCAGGCAAAGATATATATCTATAAACAGCTTTGCTCGTTTAGTTCTGTATAAATATTACGGCAGTCATGTTAAAAATACACACACACCTCTCTCTCTCCCATCATGGAGTTTATTTTTGTTGCTGTTCTTATTATTTTCATTATTATTGTTATTATTATTTACCATCGGCTTTTAATTTTTCAACTTGTCGTACATTCGTCGTCTCGGTACATATGTACTAAAAACGCTTTACCTGCTTGCTACTAACTGAACAGACTTCGTTGTTCTTCAGAATAATTATTAAATACTGCTACTATATAAAAGAAAAATGAAACGAAATCACCTCCTACCCTTTCGTCTCCCTTATTTACCCCCTCCCCGCTTCTTTTTTTCCCCATAAAAAATTTTTTTTTAATAGTTTTAATCTCGTGTGTTTTCCTTTTCGCTCGTTTTGCCATCTCCACCGCCACCATCTCAAAGCCATTCTGTCTAATGGCATACTGTTCTTGTTTCAACTCTTCTGCAGTGTTTGTTTATGTTTTGTTCTGGCAATTTTTCTCGAAGAGAGAAAGAGAGAGAGAGAAGCCGAGAGGTGGAGGGAGGTAGACGGAGTAATGGAGGAGGAGGAAGGGGAGGAAAATCGATGTTTCGTTGCGATTTTTCGCGAGAATTTCTTTTCCTAGTTCCATAATGGGGTGAGCTTTCTCGACTTTATAATTGATCCCGATTCAGTGTTTTGGAACTTCGAACCTCCTTTCATAACGTTTCAGAAGGCCTTTTCATATATAAACACACACACACACACACACACAAACATGTATGTGTATAATATATATATATACACATACACATGGATTAATGTTTGTGATGTCGAGTCATAATAAAAACAGTTCTACATTATTTTACATTAAACTGAAAGACTGACTTTCAGTGCTTTGTGTAGAGTACATATTTATTCTTTAACAAGAACAATGATGACAGTGACTTCGAAGTTGCGGCCTTTTTAACCTTTACCGGACTGTCAGTGTGTACTTCTAAAAACTATGTGTGTGTGTATCTATGTATGTATATAGATTTGGCAATTTATTGGCTCTCTAAAGCATGAAACTATTAGTGGTTCTTTTCTAAATTGTGTATATTAAATGATATTTATTTCTCACTGGACGGAGCATTTTTTATTGATCCTACCTAAAATGGCACCGTAAACTAAGATATATATATATATATATAGCAGAAGTAACACACACGCACACATATCTATCTATCTATCTATCTATATATATATATATTTATATACATACACACACCCAACGTCAATTTTCGTTGTCTGTATAATTCTTTATGACCAATTTCTTGTTTATAAGAAATCCAGTCTGACATCGACAGGAATAATGGGCTTTATTATTTGCTTTTGTTTTCCACTGGCTTCGAGACGAACCAGGCTATTCTCCTGTTCATTGCAGATGCTGTTTAAAGAAACAAATACACATAGCATGCATATGAAGATACACGGTTAATGGAGAACAGAGAAAATAAAAATGGCCTTTCTTTGTGATCAACTCTGGAATTGAAGAATTGGATATTATTGATGTCGAAATTTTATATAGCATCACGTTTATTCTTGAGCGAGGAAACTTGTAATTGACGGCTTCATCTTTTTATTATTAATATTATTTTCAAATAGAATACATATCTCTGGCTATATTCAACGTTTAAACACGATAGTGTATGATCCGAGTGAGATTTTGCTGTTATTTCTAGCACGTCTTGGGGGCCATGTACAGCCTCCTCTACCATTTAGCCAACATCTGTCAATTCTGATCCAGTTGGAGAAATTTCTACTATTTTTACTTTACTACACAAACAAAAAAGGATGTAATTTAGTCTTTACACTCTTCGTGCGTAAGATGAGATTAACATTTTTATTAGCATATTCTGTCTACATTTATATTCTGTTTATATTTTTGGATTCTGATATTTGTCTGACCTCAATACTCCTGAATATACACACACACACACATGTATGTATGTAGTTTATAATCAGCACAAGTTACAGAGTAACTGGAGGGTCGATAGTTTCGTGGATTGGCTGTTTCTGAGGGAGTCACAAACGTCGTTTTCTTTTTACGAAGTATCTATCTATCTATCAGTCTTTATGTATCTATCTATGTATATATATTGATTGATTGATTTGTTGTGTAGGAATAAAATAGAATTGTTTCTCTCTCCACCTGACTGCTTAAGTACCAATCGACGAAATTCCCGGCCCTCGAGTCACTCTGTAACTTCTGCCAGTTACTGATAACTATGCTTCATATATATATATATATATATATATATATATATACATCAATAATTCATGTTTACAATCTATACACTATCTACCATAGCCTACTACACACACTATATATATATATATATATATATATATATATATAGTGTGTAGTAGGCTATGGTAGATAGTGTATAGATATAGTATAGATTGTAAACATGAATTATTGATGTATTATTTTTTTTAAGTGTGTGTGTGGGGGGGGGGGGTAGCGTATTTCTTATCTTCCTTCTCATATCATCATCCATTTTTCAGAATCTTGTGAGATTTTTCGTTTTGAGAAAAAAAATTCCTGTTCTCTGGTTATCTACATGGATCGTAATATTTCAAGCTTGTGAGGGTGTGTGTATGTATATAATATATATATATATATATATACACACACAATGAATGTACGCGTATGTGTGTGTGTGTATATATATATATATATATATAATATACACACATCCGCATGCATGTGTATATAATATACATTCAATAAACATAAGCACACTTTGTTCACGGTAAATTATAATGCACTTGATATATTTAGACTCACACACACGTGTGTGTATATTCATATATATAGATATATGTAGTGTTATGCATGTGTGTGTGTAATATACATACACGCAAACACAGCTATGTCCATACAATTTCAAAACCGTGTGAGCTTAGGGGTGGGGGGGGGGGACCAAATATGCTAATCTAGTGTCTTAACTCTCTGAAAACCCTGTGACTTATTTCACCAATTTAGCTGTCACGAGATATCTTGTGTTCAGGGCTTAAGGTGTTGTTTCCTTAGAGATGCGGCTATTGTCTTTCTGTCTTGCAAGGAGCATCCACTAAAATCGTTCTCCTTTTACCAACGACCCCTCTCTCTTTATCCATCCATACATACATATATGTATATATATATTTATTTATTCATACTCGAAGTGTAGGAGTAAAATAGTGTTATCTTTGTCTCTATACCTGACCGTTACAGTATGTTTTGCCTATGATATCCTACATATTTTGTGATATTTTATTGTGTGCGTGCATGCATATATATATATATATATATATATATATATATATATATACATACATATGTAAATTTATTTTGTGTTTGAAGTGGAGCGAAGTTGGATATATCTGTGTGTGTGTGTTGTTGAAGTGGGTGGGTGTGTATTTAATTGATATAGTTAGGCTTAAAAAGGAAAAAAAAAAAAACATCCACTTCCTGCTATTGACCTACCTATCTCGTGTTTCTGGCGTGCCGATATCGTCCCCCACCATCGCCACCACCACCGCCCTTGCCGCCGCCGCTTATAATTTCTAGTTGAACTCGAGTTTTAACAATAAACAGCATTTTTTTTTCTTATGTTGAATTTATTTATAATGTGCGCGCGCACACACACACACACACACACACACACATATATAGTCAGGTTGTTTTATTAGCTAGTAATTAAATGCTGACACTCCACTCACATTAGGTTAATTGTACTCGAAATAGCCACGACTACCACTAGTATTGCTGCTACTTCTACTACTACAACTACTACTATCGCTGCTGAGTTAAATATCCTGTTTATAGAATTGTACCTAAAACTTTATCTAAATAAGGCATTTTCCTTTAAAATTCTGTTTTCGAATTCTAGAAGATAAAAGTGATCTCGTTTTTTTTTTTTTGGTGGTGGTGGTGGTGGGGGTTCTGAAGTGTGGTACCATGTCTGTTACGAGGTTCATTGACTTTGCCATTCATCTTTCGAGAGTCGAGCAAATAAGTAGCACTTGAGTTCAAATGCCGCCGACGTCGACTTAGCCTTTCATCCTTTCAGGACCCATTAAAAAAAAAAAAAGTGCTAAGATCGATGAAAAATTTCAGACTTTGCACCTCTAGTAAAAAGGGTTGTTATTATTGTTATTATTATTATTATTATTATTATTATTATTATTATTATTATTAAGGCGGTGAGCTGGCAGAATCGTTAGCGCGCCGGGCGAAATGGTTAAAGGTATTTCGTTCGTCCTTACGTTGAGTTCAAATTCCTCTGTGGTCGACTTTGCTTGTCACCGTTTCGAGGTCGATAAAATAAGTACCAGTTGGACACTGAAGTTGATATAATCGATTTACCCTTCCTACAAAACCCCAGGCCTTGTGCGTATAAAGGATCGTCAATAAAACTTCCCAGATCATCATCATCATCATATATCAGCTTATGGTTATTGTCTGATACTGATAGAAAAGAACATCGATATGTTTACCATGACTATCACAGCTGTTTATTAAAATTTAAATCTCATCAGCTCTGATCTTGAAAAAAAAAAATTTAATTAGCAACTTACAACAAGAACCTGATTGTCTACTTTAAAAATCAGGTTAACTTCCTTAAGTCTCTTCCCTTTTATTTAACAACTTCAACTTATATACACACACACACACACACAAACAAACTGGAAGTGTATATTCCAGTGTAAAATATTTGTTGACATGTAGGCAGTTCTATTTTAGTTTTTAAAAGACAAGGTTTTTTCATTTTATTCATGAGTTACCGTTGTTAACAATTCTTTTATTTTTCTTAGTATGGTATTGTAATTCTGTTTGTATTAGGCATTGTTGGTTATAAGCTGAGAAGAAAGCATTTCTCTTTGAATAACTAACATTAGTTTTTACCCTCCAAATTGGTATGCATATAATTTATAACATCTTTTCCATGCCTATGATGAGACCTGTGTTTCAGTGGCTGGATGCTCTTCCAGTTGCCAAACCTGGGTGTGGTTAAGAAATTTGCTTCCTGACTTACATCATTTTGAGTCAAATGACGGAAACAAGTAAAAGATAAGATTTATATATATGCAGCTGTGGCTGTGTTGTAAGAAGCTTCCCAACCACCTGGTTCCGGGTTCAGTCTCACTGCTTGGCACTTTAGCCACGTGTTTTCTACTATAGCCTCAGGCCGACCAAAACCCTGTCAGTGGATTTGATAAATGGAAATTAAAGAAGCCCATTGTATATACACTGTGTCTATAAAGTTATGGTCAATTCTTTTGACTAAAAACTCAGTGCAGTACTCCAGCATGGCCGCAGTCTAATGACTGAAAGGAGTAAAGGATAAACAATGTAGAAATTCAAAGAAAGAGCAGCTTTGAGAATTTTACACTTGAAAAGTGTACAAGACAGTTATGTCCTTGGCAGGAAGACGGCTTCCATGTACCTCCTCACACATGCATTTTGAAATAAAATCAATCGAGACACAAGCTTTGTATTGAAGTTTGAAAACTGTTATCACAAAGTGCATTTATTGAACAAATGTTGTTAGATACTGGCTGGTCTTCATATTTAACAATCAATCACTTGTCATTGATTAAATTTTCAAGCACTCAGTCCATTTTCAGTTATATTAATTTAAGCCAGTCAAGATTAGATTAATTAATTCAAAGTAGTTTTGTCCCCCCCCCCCCCTCCCTGCTCCGTTTTTCCAATACCAATATTTCTTTTGTCGAGTAGATAAATTGAATTTAATCTCTGAAATCATCATCATCATCAGAAAAATTGAAAATGCAAATAATATAGTTTTTTTTTTTTGTGCATGTGCGAACTAAAATTATGAATATTTGTATCCTAGCAACAAATTGGAGATAAGTGATAATGGTGGATTAACCCTCTAGCATTTAACCCAACCATGTCCAGCCCAGATATATTCTGTTTTATGTTCAGTCTATCCAGATCCAGCCTCTCACACTTAGCCAATCATGTCATTATAAAAATAGACACATCATTAAGATCTCAGAGCTACGAAATTCTTTTACTTGTCTCAGTCATTTGATTGTGGCCTTGCTGGAGCACTGCCTGGAAGGGTTTTATTCAAGCAAATCGACCCTGGGACTTATTTTTAATTTTTAAAGCCTAGTATTTATTCAATTGGACTCTTTTGCCGGACCACTAAGTTTGGTGGGGGGTGGGGGCATAAACATTAATACCAGTTGTCAAGTGATGATGGGGGTGCAAAGACAGACACACATACACACGACAGCTTTCAGTTTCTATCTACCAAATCCACTTGCAAAGCTTTGGTCAGCCTCAAGCTATAGTAGAAGACACTTGCCCTAGGTGCTACACAGTGAGACTGAACCTGGAACCATGTGTTTGGGAAGCAAGCTTCTTACCAGACAGCCATCAAGATTCTTGAAACTGATATGTTTGTGTATAAACTGAAAATCAAAGCCAATTTTCTCTTCATTTCATTGATTATAAGCAGTCAAGTTTACTAGCTTTAACTAAAAATTGATCTAATGCTCCATCAATTAAAATAATAATAATAATAAGCATTGATTTTTACTCTGTTCTTGTTCTTGATAAATTGTATTGAATTTACTGTTTGTATCTTTGTGTTTCCTTCATTTATTTCAATGGAAGTCTTCTGTTATAAAAAAAAAATCATCTCATTGATGGCTTGCAGTAAATGTAGGTTAAATTGTTTAACATGGCAGTGTAGTTACATTTGCTTTTGAGAACATGTTGTTTTGGGTTCAGTTCTACTGCAGTGCCTTGGATAAGTGTTTCTACCACAGCTCTGATCCAACCAAATCCTTGTGAGTGGATTTTGTAGATGGAAACTGAAAGAAGCCTGTCATATAATTTTAAATAATAATTTAACCTATTAGCATTTAAACTAGCTATATCCTGTCCAAATATTCTACTTGTGCTATGTTCAAACTGACCAGATCCAGCCTCTCACACCTGTCCTACAGTGTCATTTTAAAACTAAATAGTCACATCATTGAGACCTCAAAGCTGCATGATTTATTCAAAACAATCATCATCATCATCATCGTTTAACATTCATTTTCCATGCTGGCATGGGTTGGACAGTTTGACTGAGGACTGGCAAGCCAGGACATTGCAAAGGGATCCAGCAGTTAAAAAAAAAACCCATGCCAAAGCAGATCTCACCGTTATTGGTGCCACGTTCAAAGCACCCAGTCCTCTCTGTAGTGGTTGGCATCAGGAAGGGCATCCAGCTGTAAAAACTATGCCAACACAGACAATGGAGCTTGGCACAGTCCTGGCTCGCCAGCTGTTGTCCAACCATCCAACCCATGCCAGCATGGAAGGCGGATATTACATGATGACATGTATAGGTAGTTTTATACTGAAACATCTAATTTGATAGATTATATATATATATATATATATATATATATATATATATGTATATACACACACAGAGGGCCATATTTAAAATTTAAAACTTAAATAATTAAAAAGCTCTTAAAATAGATGTTGTTGGTTTTTAATTAATTTTTAAAGTGTGTGCCCTAAACGTTTTGTAATTTACTTAAGAATTTCCATAAATGTCTTTCCCAGCTGTCGGTTAAGACATAAGTACTTTTGTCAATTAGTATAATCGCTTTCAATGATAATACATTTGTGCATGTATGTATGCATGCGTGCATATATATATATATATGTGCATGTGTAGAAATATGAATATATGTGTGTGTATATTTGTATGTCTGTGTATGTGTAAGTATTTATGTATATTTATATATTTGTATGTGTGTGTGTGTATATGTATATAATATATATATATATATATATATTTATAATGTAATATGAATCTTTATATATATATATATATAAGCTTTATGTTTATTCATGACTCATTCATGGATATAGGATGTTTAGTAAATTTGTCTGATGTTGTAGCAGCGTTGCTGGTGCTCTGTTAAGGCACCCTGTTCCAAGTATTGCAAATGCAGTGATGCTGCAGATAGTGCACACAGCGTACTATCTACAAAAGGCTATATAACCTTCAAAAAATGGATTGCTGGAAAAAGTAAATAAGTTCTGTTACCATGGTGACTCCTTAATCAGTGTTAGATAGATGCATTGACAGGAGGGTGCAGAATAGAATGCTATCATCGCCCCCCCCCCCTGGCCTCCCAGCCCTGTATGTTTTTAGTTGTTGAATAAACTTATGCCTGTGTTAACAGGAATCTCGTTCTGCATTCAAAATTGCTGCAAGCTACGATGCGTGTGTGATGAGTATTGATGTGAAATAGAAATGCAGCTTTTATTGTAAAAATAAATGCAAAGAAAAACCAGTAGCCGACATCTACAGAAGGGAAAAGCAAAAAAAAAAAGAAGAAAAATCTATTATAATGAGTGTATATTGGGAATGTAGTAAAATTGAATGATGAACGAGACTGGGCTTGAGGAAATTTGAGTCTTCTAGCGCTGCAGGGGTGCCTTAAAACTCCTGCTGTGTTTTGACTCATTACTGCTCTAACTTGACGATCCTATCATGCTTTTTTATTTAACCTGATTTGTATTCTAACAAAGCTTATGTATGTTGACCAATATATATATATGTGTGTGTGTGTGTGTATAGAGCTCTGTATATTTTATTTCCTATGTGCTTTAATCGATGGAAAGTATAAACTTGTTTTGGGAAGTGGAAAATCCAACATGTTGGGTAGTCCTTCGGGGAAAAATTTAAACGGAATCTGTCTGAAACAGATTTTTCATTTGCCACAGCAAATTTACTGTGCTCTTTTCATCAATACTTTTGTCTGTATGTGAAGGTGCATGGCTCAGTGGTTAGAGCATCGGGCTCACAATCATGATATAGTGAGTTCAATTCCTGGACTGGGCTGTTTGTTGTATTCTTGAGCAAGACACTTTATTCCATGTTGCTCCAATTCACTCAGCTGTAGAAAGGAGTTGTGACATCACTGGTGCCAAGCTGTATCAGCCCCTTTGCCTTTCCTTTGGTTTGGAGAGAGGAGGCTAGCATGCATGGGAGACTGCTGGTCTTCTACTAAACAACCTTGCCTGAACTTGTGCCTTGGAAGGTACATGACCGAAGGGGGTCTTTACCCTTTAATGTCTCTGTATATATATATATAAAATTGCTTGTGTCCAGTTAGATGTATATCTACTTCTATATAAGGTAGAGCTCCACATAGATTATTGCTATTCAGTTGGCTTCTAGTAGAGTGGTTAGTCGACCACTGTACTTAGCAGTGTTACTAGGTTATGATATGCAGAGCACTTTGCAGTTTGTTGATTGCTCCTCAAAGATGTACCTATTTTCCTTCCTCAATCAATAGCCTAGACTACTCAGCTGCTGTTTAAGTAAATTAGGCCATCCACTGTAGTGCATGTATGAATATGTGCATGTATTCATACATATATTCCTGCTAACAGAAGCAAGTTCGAGGTATTATACATTCTATACAATACCTCACTCATACGTGTGTGTGTGGTCAAGTGATGTCAAGCTTGCAAGACCTTTAGGTATGAGGAAACGATCTGTTCCACCAACTCAATTACAACAGACTTTCCTGTGCATCTAATGAGGCTATATACACTGAATGCACACCGCGTCCACACACATACATATGTATGCTATTTGCAAAAAGGCAGAGCAAAATTGGAATGAAATTGTAGTGATAAGAAGCAGCGAAGCGAACATCCGAAAGCTTATAATCTAGAAGAGAGTCAAGCAAATCCCTTGCACTGCAGTAACTCAATTAAATTTGAAATGCGAAATGGACACGGAACCGGCTAATAGAGAGTGAGATTGGTGAGGCAGATAAACGCTTAATGAAAATAACCTCTGCTGGAAATAGAAAAAAATCTAAAATAACAACAGACGTTTAACAAGGTATAAAAAGGAGAAAATATGTTTGTTTTTTTATAAAATGTGTTGAAACGGAATTTAGAACAAGTCCTTTTTTTTTTCTTTTTCATCTTTCGTGCCATTGAACGTATCAGTTACACAAATATTTTGCTAGTAATCATTCATTGATACTGCTCCACTAGTGAGGAGGTCTGCATTGGTTCAGATATCATCATTTCGCAGCTTCCTTTCTTCGTTTGGAAGATAGAATTTTTTAAGGACGGAACTGCTCTGCAACAAATTCTTCTCTTTCTTTTCACTATCATTCATTTGGTTTCCTCCAATATGATAATGATGATGCTCTACCTTTTCTCTTACTTGTTTCAGTCATTAGACTGTGGCCATGCTGGGGCACCACCTTGATGAATTTTTATTTAGTCAAACAAATCAACCCCAATACTTTTTTTTTTTTAAAGCCTGATACTTATTCTATCAATCTCTTTTTGCTGAATCTCTAGGTTATGGAGATGTAAATACATCAACCCTAGTTGTCAAGCTGTGATAGGGGACAAACTGATGTCTATAATGGTTCAGTCAAGACAAGACTTTGTGACGTAACAAACCACCTAACAGGCTATATACCTGAAACACCTATATGTTGCATTTTACTACACCTATTAATCACCTGTACAATGGAAATAACATACTCAGAAGACTTCTTAGTCAGGTAAGAAGTTCAGTTGACGATTGCATTGCAGCAGCTCCCTGGCCTATTTGCTAAGCTGAAACTAGTTTGATGTATCACCACTAAATTATTCTCTGTCTGCTCCTACGAGTTCTGTTGTCAAGGTAGTTGGGTGAGAAGCAGTTTAATTGCTTTGTTCTGCACTTGATTGTGCATAGCACCAATGAAGGATTACAAATTCATTATTGTTTAGTGGAGGAGACCAACAGCATGTTTGTTGTGCACTTGCCTGTTGTAACTGTTCTGTAGAGTATTTGAGATGTTGGTAGGTGGAGGCAGTTGGAACTGGGCATAGATTACCATCATCTAACGTCCATGTTTGCATGGGTCAGGTGGAATTTGTTGAACCCTTGAAAGAAGAATTGGCCTTGTTACATTCTTTAAACCTGGTACTAATTCTGTCAGTGTCTTTCGCTAAACTGCTAAGTTATGGGGATATAAACAAACCAACACCCGTTGTCAAGAAGTGTGGGGGGACAAATACAGATGGAAACGAACAAACACACATGCTACATATGATAGGTTTCTTTCAGTTTCCATTTACCACATCCACTTGAGCTGAAACTATAATAAAAAACATTTGCCCAGTGTGCCATGCAGTAGAACTGAACCCAGAACCATATGATTGAGAAGCAAGCTTCTTACCACACAGCCACACCTGTGCCTGTAAATATATTTCACTTCATACCTGCATTGATTTGGGTTCAATCCCACTGCAAGGCACCTTGAGCAAATGTCTTCTCCTCTCGCCTTGGGTGGAACTGTATACACCCTGAGAGTAGGATCCTGTAGAATTTAAGCTGTGTGCAAGCCCATCGTATGTGTATCAATGTTTGATACAAAACACGCAGAACATCAAAGATTGTAATGTAACCATTCATTAAATATAAAAGAAGCAGACTGAAGTTTGTGTGATCTATTAAATGCTTGGAAGCATGGCCACATTCCAATCACTGAAACTAATTAAAAAAATTTTTCAATTCGATTTGATTTAAATATTTTCAAATTTATTTAACCCCCCCCCCAACTTTCCCCTCTTTTGCTCTGAAATTCAGCCATAACATGCACATAGCATAAATCACATTTGCTCTGATGCCAGATCATGCTCATTGCCCCTGCCCCCACCCTCTGTTTTGTGTAAGAGTGAAACCTTAGACTTATCAGAACCAGAAGAAAGCAATTTAGATTATATTTCTCAGTTTCCAGATGCATTATTAGACGAACATGAATTCAAGAGGTCGTTAACCCCATTTTTTTTTTTTTTTTTTTTTTTACTTTTTCTTTTTTAGTTGCTATCAACAAAACATTTCTGTTGATATATAAGTTATCCCAAGTCATTTTCAGGTATTGAATTCCTACATGTGTGCTTGTCTTGGCATTTAGAAGCCTTTTATTTCTAACAATATTCCGTTCAAAGCATTTATTTTGCAATTTTGCCATCACAATGTTATGCATATGGCATAGCTATGTGGTTGAGAAGCTCATTTTGCAACCACATGGTTTCAGGTTCAGTCCTGTTGTACAGCACCTCAGGCAAATATCTACTACTGTAGCCCCAGGCCAACAAATGTCTTGTGAGTGAATTTGGTAGAGGGAAACTGCATGGAATCTATATGCATATACACATGCCCACATGTGTACACACACACACACACACACTGACTGACACCCAAACACTGTGAAATGTTTGTATTGGAGCCTCCATTGTGAATACCAAGCAGTACAGCATGTTGTTTCCAAATTTCTGGCAGAGTGAATTGCGTCATGGTACTGTTTATGCTGAATGGTTGGTGTTATGAAGAGCATCCAGCTGTAAAAATCCTGCCAAAACAGCCACAGAAGTCTGGTGCAGGCCTCTGCTTGACCAGCTCTTGTGAAACCGTCCCACCCATGCCAGCATGGAAGGTGGATGTTAAATGATGATGACGACACATGTATATAATGAAGGGGCTCCACAACTTTCTCTCTTTCACCACAACTTTCTCTCACTCTTTCTTCCTGTTTCTGTTGTACCTGTATTTCAAAGGGCCAGCCTTGTCCAGAATGCACATAATATATGTATCTCTTCTTGTCTTGACATTGTGCAAGTTCACGTTATTCGTTTGCAATCTTCCATTAAAACATGTCCGGACTTGAGCGTATTGTGAATATTACCTTGCTTGGAAATAGGTGAGAATTGGTGACAGGAAGGACTTTTGGCCATAGAAAATTTGCATCACCAAATTCCATTCAACTGCAAGTATGGAAAAGTGGACATAACGTCGATGATGATGATGTGAGGATGTATGTATATTTCCCAGGTCAAAACATTACACATTGAAACAGTAAACAAGTCTTGCTTTGTACGATGGACTCACCTGTTCTACTAATACTTATAAACGGTCAAATTTGCAGAGCTGTTTGACCCATATTAATTAAAATGACAATGCACAGGTGCAAAACCTGTTTAAAATGGAACAAAATTCTTCTTTCCTAATGTTGACAAATTTAAATACTGTTTACTGACATCTGAAAACCTTTATTTATTTATGCAAATGTATTTTAATTTCTTTCCTTTTTTTAATTTTTTTTTTCATTAATCAAACTATGATTGTCATCTCCTCTATGACAAACCATCATGTTTCCATCTTTCTGTTGGCACGTTCTCTTTGTTTCAAAAATAATGAAGAATTTAGTGAAAGAAATTTTGATGTAAGCTTTTGATTTAAATCTCTTTCACACTGGCCAGATCTAGCCCCTCATTTTTGCCCTACAATGCCATTGTAAAGATAAAGCAGGCTTCTTACCACACAGCCATGCCTGTGTCTATTCTTTATAAATAAACATTAACAATTTTTGGACAAATCAATTACATATCAGTTACAGGCATAGTTGTGTGGTTAAGGATTTCTCTTCTAATTCACAAGGTTTCATGTTCAGTCCTACTATGCAGTACCTTGCTGGAGTCGTTATTTCTGCTATAACCCTGAGTTGACTGCTGCCTTGTGAAGGAATTTGATTGATAGAGACTACAGAAAGCGCATCAGTGTGTGTATAGTGTGCTTAGTGTTGTACTCACGATCCAGCAATTGTGATTTCAATTCCTAGACCCGGTGGTGCATTGTGCTCTTGACCAAGACACTTCATCTCACGTTGCTCTGCAATCACTTTGACACATGTGCACCTGTTCAGACAACATCTATTTGATGGAGAGAGTGAGCTAACGTGCAGCACGAACATTTGATCACCATAAACGAATCATTTGTGCAGGTCATTTGGCAAAAAGCTCGTTGCTCATATGTCGTCTTTGACGGGAGATTGGAAAAGAGGAGAAAAATGTTTGGTATGAGTTGTACCTGTAATTCAAATGGCCGACCTTGTCGCATTCTGTGTCATGCTGAATCTCCTTGAGATCTTACATTAAGGGCATGCGTGTCTGTGGAATGCTCAGCCACTTGCACATTAATTTCACTAGCAGTGTGTTCCATTTATCGGATCAACTGGAACATTTATCATTGTAAACGATCAAGTGTCAGTTGTGTGTGTGTGTGTGTGTTCTTCCGTTGTATAAAAGCAGTTGAACCACTTATTAATTCTCTAGTGTTCTTTCTGCTTCTTGCTGTTTACCGCAACAGCATATGTACCTACCTTAGTTTTCAGGAATCTCACCTGTTCATAGGCAAGGAATCAGTAAGATTCCTTTGTCTATCAACCTGTCAGACTAACAGACTACTAGTTGTGATATGCCAACCATTTCTACTCAGCCTGCTGTAGTTATCTAACGAATAAGTACAATTAATATATGCTATTTTACTTTTTTTATTATTATTATTATTATTATTATTATTATTATCATCCATCATTACAGGGTGGCAGACTAACAGAATTGTTAAAGCATTGGGCATGCCTTGCACTATCTGTTCCGGATGTTCTGAGTTCAAGTCACTCCAGTGTCAGCTATCTTTATCTTTTACTTGTATCTGTCATTGGACTGTAACCCTGCTGGGGCACGACCTTGAAAGGGTTAGTTGAACAAATCAACGTCAGTCCTTATTTTTTGGTACTTATTCCTAGCGGTCTCTTTTGTTGAACATAAGCCAACCAACACTGATTGTCAGTTGGTGGGTGTGGGTGGGGGCTGGGGAAAACAAACACAAAGATGCACATATACATTCACATACATATGCATACAGTGGGTTGGGATTCCACACAGTTTCCGTCTACCAAATTCAATGTTGGTTGTAAACAAGTACCATTGTCGTACAAGTCAATTTGCTCAGTTCCAGTCTTCCAGCTTTGCTTGGAAACTGGTCATGGTGGGCAGCAGGAAGAGCACAAGGTAGAGGGAGTAGTTGATTACATCAACCCTCAGGACTCGACTGGTATTTATTTTATCAACCCCGAAAGGGTGAAAGGCAAAGTTGACCTTGGTGGAATTTGAACACAGAACATAACGTGAAGGAAATGCTGCTAAGCATTTTGCCAGGCTTAATGATTCTGCCAGCTCACTTTAAAATAATAACCACAATTTATCACACGCACATGCACACACACTCTCTCTCTTTCTCCTCTCTTTTTCTCTTTCTGATTTTTGTTTCTCTTGAAGGATTTCATTGGTCCCAATCATAGACTACATGTTTCACTGTTCATTTATCATTCAAGTTGCACAACAACAAAGCTGATTTGATTATCATCTTCATATAGATTGACAGTTTGATGGTCATTAATTAATAAGTGGATTAATTAACACCATGACATGTTCATTACATATACTTATATATCCACCATCTTTCAAAACAAGCGTCGTAAATTATGACCAGAAATGTTACAAGTAATTGTTGCTATAAAGCAAAATTGTGTATGGTTTAGACCAGGGTTTAGACAACTATTTTTTTATCTATGGACCCCTTTGATTACTATTTTATTCTGATGGACCCCCCCCCCCCTCCCTAACCATTTGATGTTTAGAATGAATGACCATAGGATTGCACCTAGAATGCAAATGTTTCTCCTAGCCCTTGTTTCCCAACCACATGGTTCTGGGTTCAGTCTGAGGGGTCTGAGTGGGATAGTTGTATGTCTAACCCTTCTCTTCTTATGGCTGTAGTTATCCTCTCGCTAAAATGGGGTATTTTAAGGAAGCATGTGTTGCTGGGTTTTCTATGTGTTCGGTGTGTTGGTCGTCTTGGGTACTTAAGCTGATTCACAATGGATCTAGGATACCCGTTGGTTTTCAATATATCTAGGAAGCGTGTAGTGTGGATCACCTTGTCCTCTGTTCTGCTGCACTTATCCTGGATGCGTGCAAGTTCATTTCTGGCGTATCCTGTTTTGGCACCGAGTGGAAGTGCTGAATTGTATTGGGCAAACATATCTCTACTGGCTGCTTTCCTGTAGAACTCTGTGTGGATCTCCCCTTCTTCCGTTATATTCAGTTTGAAGTCAAGTAATGATAGAAGCCTTTCGTATATCTGTCTGCGAGAGACTGTTTGTTCCCCAGTACCCCAGTGTTGGTGTTTACACGTTCCCATAACTTAGGGGTTCAGCAAAAGTGACTAATAGAATAAGTCCTGGGGTGGATTCATTCAATTAAAAGTTCTTCAAGGCAGTGCCCCAGCATGGCCACAGTCGAATGACTGAAACAAGTAAAAGCTAAAAGGTAGAGTCTTTTTGTACTCCCGGAACCATGTGGTTCGTAAGCAAGCTACTTACCACACAGCCACTCCTACGCCTGTTTGTCCTCTTTTGAGTTCATTGTAACTTTGTCTTCAAGAACTATCTTTGTGGTTTGATAACGTATATTTGTATGTAACAGGTTACAGTCCTTGGTTAGTTCACTTTTAGTAACAATAATTTGTACTTTATCAGTAATTAATTATCTATCAAGTGCTAGAGTGGCAAGGGGGGAAAGATTAATAGCTTACAACAGATATTAATAATGGATTATTTTTACTTAAGGTTGTAAAAGTAGGCATGAACGTCACATTATCTTACTCCACATGACTGTTGAGGTACAAGTGTTTTTTTTTGTGCTTGTGTTAATTTGTTAAAACTTAACAGAATATTTTCTTTTAATTCAATAAGTGTGTGCTCGTGGCCCGGTTGGTACATATTTGTACTAGTCAGAAATTTCATAACCCAAATCTTGAAAATTCCCATTCTATGTGATGCGGTATAGCACCACTCCGGTTTTTCTGGTGCATATGTAGTGCCAGACGTATGATCGGAGTGTATGGCACTATAATGACAGCTCAAAAGGCTTGCATGCATTACAAACCTATTAAGGAAGTTTAGAAATTAGCCATTAGGTTTCTTTGATAATGCATAATCAAACAATTCTAAGCTCAGTTTGGTGGATATTAGTGTGAAGGCCCCATAGGATCGCCCCTCCACCCAACAATGCAGGGCAGGTGCTTTCCCTCTGTCTAATTAGGGGCTTTGGTGAAAGTTTTGCAGTGGACGAAGCTGAGAAGATGGACGAAAGACACCGTTCTCTTTGGTCAGACTCTCTCATCGACTTCTTAAGGTTTCACATGGAAAGGGAAGTGAGGGGTCGAGAGAGAAGTGCTACCCCCCAGTGAATTTGTGAGATGAAAGGTGACTGTGACAAAAATAGTTGGAGTGAATGGCCCCTACTCCAAGTAAGCGCCTGTCGATCGGAGAGCAGGAGATCAGGGCTCGTACCTTTGGTGGGCAGGGTGATTTTGCCTTTTATCCTTTCGGGTCAATAAATTAAGTACCAGTGAAACACTGGGGTCGATGTAATCGACTAGTCCCCCCCCCGCCAAAAAAAAACCCAAATTTTTCAACCCTTGTGCCTTTAATACAAAAGATTATTATTATTATTATTATTATTATTATTATTATTATTATTATTATTATTATTATTATTGTTTCTCCCCTGCCAGCTTCTTAAATCTATTCTGAAGATACACATACATTTAAATATCGCAGCTGTTTGCTTTTGATGTGGAGTTTTAAATAGTACTCTTCTACACGTTACAGTCATTTGACTGCGGCCATGCTGAAGCACCGCTTTCAGTCGAACAAATCGCCCCCAGGACTTATTCTTTGTAAACCTAGTACTTATTCTATTGGTCTCTTTTGCCGAACTACCAAGTTACGGGGACGTAAACACACCAACATCTGTTGTCAAGTGATGGTGGGGGCAGAAAGAGATACACAAACATACATATATATATATATATATATAGCGAGGGACATTCCACAGTTGAATTAGAACAGTCACAAACAGTGAAAGAAGACATGCACCCAACACCAGAGCTGAAGACACCTCCGAAAGGGGGTGGCCCCGCCACGTCAAAACGGTAGAGGAGTAGGGGCCGAAACCGGACGTGGTTCCTCCTGATGATGTCTTGAGCTAACTGGATCCTATAAAGGAGGTGTTGTGGTAGCAGACCACGAAACATGGTTGAAATTCCTCCTATATATATATATATATATATATATATATATATATATATATATATATACACACACACGACGGGCTTCTTTCAGTTTCCTTCTACCAAATTCACTCACAAGACTCTGAAGACACTTGCCCAAGGTGCCACGCAGTGGGACTGAACCCGAGCAAAACCAGAAAACTTACCAACAACCAGTCACAATAATTTCTGTTATTAAAAAAAAAAAATGTTGATACCATTAACTTGTGTGAGTTGATTTGCGTCCCCCAACTGCTTCTGAAAAGCATGTAAAAAGCATTGAGGAGTGCCCCTCCCCCTCCCCGCGCGAGCGCTTGTTGTGTTGTGAGTGTGATGCGTGCTGGCAGTGTGCTGTTGTGTCAGAATGATTCTAGAACTCGTTTAAGGTGAAGGACACAAGATTTGGTTGAATGTGTGTAACGAAAACATGTGTCAAGGATATTGTATATATGTACGTATGTGTGCTTCCTGTAACCTGCACTTCTATTGTGTATAGATACGTATGTGTGTATGTAATTTATATATATATATGTGTGTATGTATATATATATATATTTAAAGATATAGTGTAAAGCCGGAACAATACGAGAAGGTACAAAGTAAACTTCAATACATATACATACATATATACACACATACACGTATGCCTACATCGTAGTGGATTGACTCAGCCTACCTACTTTCATACATAATAGGTGAATTGTTAGCCACATTTATGCAGTTTTTAAATGGTAAATCTTTTAATCCGGGGGTGGGGAATTAATGTAAGAAGAAAAAAAGAGAGAGAAAATAACCTCTTCGAGTCTGCTTTCCAACGTAATTTTTTTTTGTTTTGTTTTTTCTTTATCATTATTATTAACTTTGTTGTTGTTGGTATGCTATTTGCGTATCAATTGATCAGCTGACTACTATTATTACTATTATTATTATTATTATTATTATTATTCTGTTGCGGAGAGACTAGAGACGGCTAAATTCATCATTGTTGGCAGCAGCTGTTGGTTGGCAAGACTTCTTTACTATGTCACGCTACTTCCTGTCTGTAAAAGGATACTAGGATGCAGCAAGCAGCAGCAGCAGCAACTCACAGTTGCCTTCTCCTTCTTTCGCCTCCTGGTACAGGTCAGAAGAGTAACCAGGTCATGAGTACTTAGTCTCCTACTCCCCTCACACTGTAGACTGTCAGTCTGAAGGTGAAGGACAAACGCAGCTCTTTTTTCCTCCTCCTCCTCTTCCTCCCTTTCTATTTCTTCCTCCTCCTCACTACACACATATAGACGCGCGCGCGCCTGCTCCCCTCGCACAAGTACCTTGGGCTACAGCGATTAAAATGTTGCCTAGTAATTTTCTCTTTCGATCGATAAATCCTTCGAATAAAAGAAAATACGGTGAAGCCTGATGTTCGTTCGTTCGTTCTTTCTTTCTTTCGTCTTTTCTTTTCTTCCATTTGAGTCATGGAAATTCAAATAGACGACAGAAGGTGTATATTATTATATAGCTTGTTGTAGTGAATCAGCTCCGTGTGTGTGTGTGTGTGCGCGCGCAACAGTTTAATTAGTAGACTACCACCACTGTTACTACTGCTGCCGACTGTACATACGAATACTCACTGGTGTATGAATAGTGCTGGAGTAGAAGTATGAGGTAGGGAGGGGTAGAAAGAGGGGCGGCGGGAGGGGAGCGATCTAGAAATCTCTATGGAGATGGAATCAAATGTTTTGATTGATTTTGTTTTGTAGATGACTAGAGCACGCACCTATACACACACGTGTTTGAGTTATATATGTGTGTATGCGACATGTATATATATATATACACGTACTCATTCTCTCCCCTTTGGCCTTCTATTTTGCTGCCTTGAGTGGAAAGCTTTTAAAATGGGGGACTGTCATTTATTGTGTATGATTTTTGTATATAATAAATATGGGATGAAAGCGCTAAGCAGTGATGTGTATATAATAGATACAAACTTGTTACCAGTTTCAAATATGCTAGAGGCATGCTTGTTATGTATATATATTTCTATATAGATAGATATAGAAATGTGTTTGTGTCTGTATGTATATGTTTGTGTATGTGTGTGTATATATAAATATATGTACACACACACACATATTACACACAGGCATACTTGAACTTAGGTCGATAATTGGTTCCAAGACATGTGACGGGTTCGAAAGAAACGACGTAACGTGAAAATAACATGAACAAAATATTCTTTAATAAGCTCAGTATCTGTTATAATAAATGGTTAAGTTCGTATTTTCATTCGATTTTTCGTTTTCTGTCACTTCAGTATTGTCTCAAAAATTTTTGGTGGGTGTCTTTAAAAAAAAAAAATGTTTTTTAATATGTTAGTTGAGATCAACGTAAAGTGGGATAAATCGACTGAAGCTGAAAGTTTATTTCGAAAATAGGAAAAGAGAAAAAGACATTACTCGAAAATGCGTAAGTTTAGCTACGCCTGCGTTTACAAATATATAGTGTGTGTGTGTATGTATTACTGATTAACAATTTTGGTGTTTACGTTCATATCTATACGTAAAGGGTCATTCACCGATGGGCACACCTTGTGTATAAAATCCCTTCTCCGACACTGAAGTATGCCAGTGTATTTTCCTACCATTTACATTTAGCAGTTTACACTGAAAAAAAGAA